>NW_019445063.1:0-2084 GCF_002814215.2 Seriola lalandi dorsalis
TGTCTGTCACATGACCCATCACCTAACATTGCACACAAAAAACATGGACAATACTAGACAAGTAAAAAAAAAAATCTACAAAGATATGATCAGAAGCCATACTTTAAATTACAATGGCAAATAAATAGAAATCACTTGGGGGGATTACATCAAAACATGCCACAGATGAAAACAGAACTTGTGGATGTGCGCGATTAAGAAGCACTGATTTAGGGACAAGACGCAGCAAAGCAGGGCAGTGGACTGATACAGTCAGTTAAGGTACACCTCTCCTGGAGAGTCAGGAAGCAAAGGCTAGCACCGAGCACCATGTTGTTTATCATGGTGACGCCAGGTTGTGACCAAGGTTACAGGTCAGACGTTAACAGGTTCAGGAGTTCAGTCTCCTTTTGTTGCTACTGCTTCTACTGCTTCTACTGCTGCTGCGTTTACTGCTGCTGCTGCTGCTGCTGTAGTAGCAGGAGAAGAAGGGGTGCCGGAGAGCTTGTTCAAGACTGAGGCGCTTAGCTGGGTCATACTCCATCATCTTCTCTATCAGGTCAAACAGCTGGTGGTGGTCTTCATCCTTAGATGCCATGTAATGCTGGTGGGAAAAGATGAACAATTGTTGATCAGTCTCAAACTATGTCATAATTAAACTAGTACTCTGCATTTTAAGTGCTGTTATACATCATGTCTGCTACTATGATAAACACCATGTAAGTAGTGGGCACTTATTTTTTGAGGTAGTAGTTTATAGTGTTGTTAATGAAACACACTGTGGGAATGTGTTTGTGTACCATCTGTCTAAGATTTAGCCAAGATCAAAATTTTCTTTTTCTTTTTTATATTCAGAGAGATACTCAAAATGTGTTGAGTGGAGTGTCTGGGGGAAACATCAGCTCAGGCAAGGTAGCTTCCAACAACTCCAAAACTGTCTTATTTACATGCATGCTGTGTATTTCACTTAGTCAGTTTGTATATTGGAGTTATTTTATGACCAAAAGCTGAGCTCAGTAGCTGTTTGCAGCAAATTAGGAATCCTATCCTGATTGTGAAGTTGTAGGCTATGCACAGTTACCAAGAGGTGTCTCTTGGATGCACTGAGGGCCCCCATGCTAGGTCACATGATACAACATGTAAACGTTGGAGTTTTGGAGTTGTTGGAAAGTGCATTTCACACATTTAATAAAAACAGGTGTATTTTCAAATGTGATTCTTAGAGTACAATAGCACAACAATGACTGTATGTGGTAGTCTTCAGCTCCTTCCCTCTTACCTTGAGGGGTTTGCAGTGTTTCCTGACATATCTCCCAGAAGAGCTGTGCACATCCCAGTCCAGCTTACACCGGTGAACGTACCGTCGTTTCCTACAAAACATGCAATTATTATTTATCAGAAATCCCTCCTCAATTACAGCAAAACCATTCAACAGTGTAGGAAATTCTTCATTGACACATAATAAGAACTGTTGATGGTCTCTTACTTGGTTTTCTGCAGGAGGTTTGTGGGGA
Source organism: Seriola lalandi dorsalis (assembly GCF_002814215.2). Lineage (NCBI taxonomy): Eukaryota > Metazoa > Chordata > Actinopteri > Carangiformes > Carangidae > Seriola > Seriola lalandi. The sequence goes on from NW_019445063.1 coordinate 1,494, forward strand.
TGGGGCCCAAGACTCTCTCCATCATAGCAAGGTGCTCTTTACTGTCATGGGTCTAAATAAGAGAACAATGTGAACCAGCTTAATAAATGCTATTGTTAATGTCACAAATATTAATTATTTCATTATGCTCTGTAATGCCAACTACCTGGAAGAGAGTTGATCCAAGGTAGTACTCGATGAGTATACAGCCTACACTCCAGACATCACAGGAATGGTCCCATCCCAGATCTGAAAGAGACAAATGTTAACTGAATAACAAGTCACCAATAAAGAAAATGCCCACAGTTGCAGTGCTTAAAAACAGCCATTTACCTAAAATGACTTCAGGAGCGCGGTAGTGACGCGTTGACACAACAGATGTGTGGTGCTCATGCTCATACGTGGCGTTACCAAAGTCCACAATTTTCACATCTGGGTTTTTCAATGTTCGTTCATCCCGTTTCTGAGGACAAGAACACAATCATGTACTCAAACAGCTGCTGGCACAAACAAGGAGTTCTGGACTTTTTTTTAGGTTGTTTTTTTTTTTTGGTTAAATATTTAAGATGCTTACTTTGTCAGAGTTGTACTCCATATCATAGTCTGAATCAA
>NW_019445064.1:0-2082 GCF_002814215.2 Seriola lalandi dorsalis
GGGGGGGGGGGGGGGGGGGGGGGGGGGGGGGCCGTAATCTCCTAATCATTAGACAGGGAACCACAGGATGTGAAGGGATGTGACTGCTGTCTGTGAGCACTAAGCCATAGGAAGTCGGGATGCCAGAGTTAAGTGGAGCCGTATCCTCTTTGCACGTGCGAGGGGGCTACTCTTGTCAAATGGGTGCTATGACGAGCGAACAGTCTCCCCGTCCCTTGCTGTATTGTGTGTTTGTTCTGAGCTATGACCGAGACCAGTCCAGACTCAGACCCAGATCGGTAAATAGTCTGTAATTCTGAGGCAGCGAGGCCTTGTGCGGGCTCACATTGATCTGTCATTGACAAAGTTAATGAGCGTGGACGTGAGGCACGGAGTCTCGCCACAAAGACATCAAAGTGCCGCCGCTATGACTGGCCCGCTGTGAGACTGGCCTTCAGGCAGACACCGCAGGCTGCCGCAACCCCTGACTCTCCAGGAGGAGAGAGGAGGGGAGGGGAGGGGATGGCGGTGGAAGGGATCTTGGCATCATGTGTAATGAGTTTGTACGTCTCCATCCTTTTCTGCCTATCTTCTCCGGCTCTCTCGCACACATTTTCGGATGCGTGTTTGGCATGTGTTTGTAGTTCTGAGCAGGGTTAATTGCAGAGCAGCAGCAACTTTTGAGCAGCAAACAAGATTCCTAAACTCCATATACTCTCTGCCTCTGCTCACCACCTGCTGCTTGGGAACCTGCTGGCTACACACACACATACACATGTATACACACACACATGCATATGCACAAAAGTCTTGCTACTAGGTAACCTGCTGGCTATGTGCCTTTTCATTCCTCTCTGTCAACAGCAAATAAGAGAAGGGGAAAAAGCAAAATCCAAGAGCAAATATTAGCCTACGCAGACAAAGGCATTCCAGACAGGGTTGTCACTCTCACTCGCTCATCCTTAAAGTCCCATCCTCCTCCCTTCCCTCCATCTCTCCGGCACCCCACCTCCTCCTCTCACGCGGCCACTCCTGTTCCTTCCTTTATTTCCTCCCAAGGTCTCTCTTTTCAGCTCAGAGCGAGGCATCTCTGCTGTCACTGACTTCTTGTGGCAGAACGTATTTGTGTATTTGTGTATAAGTATTTTTGTGTGCGCAGACCTGTTTAAATTGTTCAGCACTCATTTCATACTTTTTCACTGGTAGCAAATCCTTGCTGAGAAATAGCGTGAAATTTTATCTTTAAGCAATGACCCTGAAGATCAAAGATCCTGTTTTTTTTTTACCATGAATAACTTCCACAGCTCATCTCCATGATTTAGTTTTGCTTATTTATTTGACTCAGACTTGTTTACGTACCTTATTTTGTAAATAAAATCACTGCGACCTCGTACAGACGGCTAAAGAAATAGTAAGGGAAAGGACAGAGATCAACAGTAACTGCTTCAAAGATTTACGAAGTCAACTTGGGGAATAAGGCCTTTTCTTCAAATTGATTGTTCAGTTTTTTTTGGGGGGCACAGCCCGTGTAATCCCACTTTTTTAGTAGTCCTCCTTCTGTTCGTCGTCTTCCTCCCTCCCCTGCCTCAGGGGGTTCAGATGTCATCCTCATCCTTGTCAGAGGAGTCTAATGGATCGGTCACGCTCAGGGCCCTCCCTGCCTTACTCACAGAGCTGGGGTGAGAGGTCACGGCTAGGGTGAGATAGGAACCTCAGGGAGAGGACATCCGCTAGACTGTTCCCAGCCGCGTGTATGTCTGCGCTTGAGTGTGTATGTGCGTGCGTGTATTATTTTCTCAGTAAACACCTTCTGCGGGCCAGTAGGCAGGGTAGCTGAGGGGACGATTTGCACTAGAGCAGTAAAATACACCAAAGAAAATAAACAAAAAAGTTCAGCCACAGGATGTAGCATTGTCAGGTAAGCATAGTGTGTACTTCCACACACTAACACACACACACACACACTCACACACTCCTTGTGTCTGGCATATCCATCATAGCCTCTCGGGGCCTCCTGTTCTTTCTGGAGGTCAGAGTTGAAAATTGTAGAGAGGACGCCTACACGGACATGCAGCGTGGTGTGTGTGTGTGTGTGTGTGTGTG
>NW_019445065.1:0-2081 GCF_002814215.2 Seriola lalandi dorsalis
TATGGTGTGGACTGTCCAGCCTTTGTAGTGAACATTGAATGTACATTTTGAATGGACAGTTAATACTCTATGAACAGGTTTTTTTAATTATTTATTTATGTGGTTGACATCTGTTGCTGTCACTAGTGAAAAGGGAATAATTCAAACTTTCAGTATCTGTCATCGTGGGAAAGGAACAGTTTCACATTTTGGAAATGTGCTTATTGACTTAGTTAGATGACATGATTAATACCACAAATATGAAGCTAGAGCCAGGAGATGATTAGCTTAGCTTAGCACAAAGGGGAAACAGCTCGGCTGGCTCGCATCAAAAATACGCCTATAGGAGCACATCTGAAGCATAATAATTAACCTGTAGCTTGCTTGTTTAATGTGGCTCTTGTTCTCCAAGACATAATTACAACAAATAACTCATACACAGAAAACCACAAGGTATCACTTTTACTTTTCTGATTTATATGAATTAATTAGTGAACTTTAGAGATGCTGGAAGACATATTTTTGAACTTTGACATGCTTTGAGTCTTTACGTATGCTAAGCTGAGCTCATTGCCTCTTAACTCCAGCTCCACACATGTGTTCTTGTCATATCAGAGTTATTGTTATTTGAGTTTCCAACATGTAAACAGCACTCGTGTCAACTCTGAACTCTAAACTGAAAAACAGGCAAACATGGATACCTCACGTCAGCCAAGGTTTGTAGTTCAATGTACTGCCAAATAGGGGAGGGCGATCTGGCAAAAAGATCATATGACAGTCTTTTTGGGTGGAATCCCAATCCACGATCTTAATCATGATAAGCATCCTGTTTCCGCTCTGGTTTTATTGTCAAAGTCCTGAGTTATGGTTTGTATAGTTCTGTCGCTATGATGCTTCTTTTGGATGTTTGTTTGCTCGCCAAAATTCTTCGCCCACAATGGTGTCTTCTCTTTACAAATTGTATCACAACCAATCACAGACTTTTTTCTTAGTTCATGTGGAGTATTTGTTTGGACAGCACTTATTTATTTATGACGTGCTATAAGTGTTTTGTTTTGAAACTTCAGTCCAGCAGACTGCAGATCTTGCACTGCAGCTGGTGGCAGTTGTTCTTGTTCTGCTCCTTTGGAAAACCTAGAAATAGCACCTGGCAATCTGTACGATTCATCTGAAAAAGAGATCATATGCCAATGATCATCCACAATATAAGATCAGATCTCCCACCCCTACTGCCAAATTTAAAGGATACAGTGCCTTATTGTCAATTTAACCCTGACCAACTCTGTAATTATACAACAATCTTGACTTGATGATGTGAATGCTCACAAAACGTCTCCACCTCCATCATCATCATCACTCCCACAGGATGTGAATATGGCATTAAGGCACAGACCTGGGCATGGTATCGATCTTCTTTTCTAACTCTAAGCAACAAATCATATTTCTCAAAATGTCAAACTATTCCTTGAAAAATATGTCTGTATCTTGATTACTTGTTGGGTGACTCTGCAAGGTAAAGTACGTCTCCTTTTCATACGCAGTTCCCAACCTAAACGCCTGAACATAACACAACAAACATCAGTGGTTGCATTAAGGTTACTGTCAAAGTTCAAATACCTCTCTAGTGTCTGCAATGGAGACACTGACAGGAGCCTCCATACTTCTTCTTTAATCACATTCAACCAGCTGTGAAACGGTGAGCTCAGGGTAACACAGTGCTTTTCTCTTTGGAAAGAATAAAACGAAACACAGCCTGCATCCAGTTTCCATGCTGCCAAACGTGATGAGTGTGGGCTGGCTAAAGTAGGGGTTACGACCGGTGAAGCATAGACAGTGTTTACCCTCTTTTGTGTCAGATATACAAACATTCACGCCTTCCTCAATACAAGTGCATACACAATCGCTCACAACTGTAGAAACATGCACACACATACACAGACACGCATCCAGGTGTTGTTTATTGTAATCAGTTGTCACATCTTCTCTGACAAACACCTTTGAAAAACACCCTCACCCCGTATGGCCGGCGTCCTGTTGGAAGAGAACATTTTTGATTTTTACAATAGAAAACAGCTTTATGATTGTTGATAAAATTATAGATC
>NW_019445066.1:0-1334 GCF_002814215.2 Seriola lalandi dorsalis
CTCAGTCCACAGAGAAATGCACTGAGCCTCAAAACCAGCCGTCAGGACCACCTCGACCCATTATCCACCCTCGCAAGATTTCGTTTCTCTGAGCGTTTACGTGAAATCTGGTATATTTTCATTAGATCACTCAGAAAACAGCCAATAAGTAAAGAGAATGTGACCTTTAAATATAAAGAAGTAAAGACTGTATATATACTGTGTATGTATGGGATATGTATGGGATTAAAATGGTGTGATTTAACAATGTAGGTCCTGAGCAAACATTTATACATACTGTATTTGTAACAGTAAAGAAAGTTTTCCAAATGTTTCAAGCACATGTCATCTACTTACTGAGTTGGAACATTAAACTGTCAAAAGTATAGAACATACATTTAATACGACCTTAAAAAACATTAATATTAAATTATAAAAGTATTAGGACAGGAGAGATAAATGAATACACACAGTAACAGATTAAGGTTAAAAATTCTTACCTGCGGTGACATTAAAGCCCAGAACGAAGGCGAACAGGCAGCTGTCGATCTTCACCATCATCCTGACACAGACTGAAATAATTCAGTACACTGAATAATGTCCAACCACATTTTCTATGCTGAAAACAGGAAACTGCATGGTCATGTTTCTAAAGAAAAAGCCTCTTTCTCAATGCATCTCAGCTCAGTGACCTTTTGTGATCAAAGACAGTATTCTAATATGTATGTGATATTAAAGTATTCGTAAACATTATATCAGAGCTGGAGATTTTAAATCATTGATTTAATGTTGTGTCTGTGATTAGAACAAACCTTTAAACTGTGTCAAACCCCACCAGTAAACCACAAGTGTTGCGCAACGTTCTTGTGAAATCAGACACACGGACAATTAATGTGTTAGCGGCTTATAAAGTGAAGTGTGCGACGTGTTGTTCGGTCTGTGCTGCTTGTAACAATAACAGTTGTACAGGTTTGTAGTATTGAAGTCAATATTTAAGGTGACGCTTTAAATGGCTGACAGTCATTGTTGTTTCTTTTAACCGTGACCACAAACTGACCAACAAAATAGTTTGCCGTGTTAAAGTCCACCTCAACCTGCTTTAAATCCCTCAGTATTACTATGCTCACTGGAGGGCGCTGTTGTTGTTAAGGGGAACTCTCTGAAGAGACTGATGCTGTCTCACACGACCATTAGTTGCCACTTAACGGCTCCTCGTCACGACAGGTGGATGGATACTAGTGTCAGTATTTGTCACACTAAGGCATTAAACCTTTATTCCACTTTTATTCTCATTTGCATTCTGCTTTATCTGATGTTGTCGTGACGATAGAGAGATGGATGAGAGGACAGACTTC
>NW_019445067.1:0-1972 GCF_002814215.2 Seriola lalandi dorsalis
AACAGAAACAGCACACTAGCAGAATATTTAGAGTGTCAATATCTGTCTCAGCATGAAGCGAAAGCCAATACAAATCTCATGCGGCTTATTTGAAACCAGACCCTGATCAATGCAAAGCCAAGGTCAACTGGCAGCGCATGTAGTGATCATCAAAGCTATCTCCGTCCAGGATCTGTGCTGCAGCCAGCAGGATCCAGGCCTTAATAAAGGTATGAGTCTGCGTCTGTTGGCCCAAACCTGTTGTTGTATTGCTGAAAAAGAAGAGTAGATGAAGTCTTGCAATATGCTATATTCTCCAAACCTCACAGCCTGAGGCCTTAGTGCATATGGTACCCAAACTGAGTTTTGAAAGAAAACCTGTGATTTTTATGGTACGACAATGACACTTTCCCACAAAGTCAGGAGTGAAACTAAGAAAAGTTAGTTAAGAAAATTTAAAAAACATTTTTAACCTTTCAACTTTTAGACTCAAAGTTTTCAGTACGACTGTTGCACAGTAGCAAAGTCTTTTTTTCCAACTAATGACAACATGAAATGAGCAAATTACATATTTTTAATCATCACTCCCACAGTTGCCATGGTACGACAACCAAGGGGGGTGCTCTATAGGCATTATGGTCAGCAGACAAAGCCACAATGGCATTATTAAATGGAAAAAAAAGACTGAAAGGTTTCCAGATGTGTAATTTGCTGTGCACTGTGGACTGGACTAGCTGAAGCACAGAACGGAGCGCCACAGCAGGACCCAGAATAGCTTTAAATCGGATCTCTGCCAGGGTGTCACTCTTTGCTGGAGGGATGCAGAGCTCTTAGTTGAAACTTCTGATGTCATAAAGTATATTTACAGAGAATATTATTTAAAGCCATGTTTCTAAGCCCCTCACTGTGAACAGATCAAGACATGGCGACATCAAGTCACTGGTAATGAGAGCTGTGGTACTTGAAGGTGCAATGTCTGTCTGTCTAAATTATTTAATTTCTCCAGTTTGAACTTCATAGTTTTAATGTAAGTTAATTTAACTTTCTTTAACTCAGTGTATATTTGTTGGATTTACTTGTATATAATATGGATTTTTATTTTCATCTCTGTTTCTTTAAAAAAGATCTTAGAAAGTGTCATCAAACTGGCAAAGTCATGTCCTTGTGGCTTGGATGAGTAAAAGAGAGTCATGGAAGTTAAGAACACTGGAATCCCCCTTTCTGAAAAACCACATTATGGTAACATATTTACACAAATGTGGTTATTGTAGTTTCTGGAGGATCTCAAGCAAAGCGCTCAATTCCCAACTGCATAGTGCGGTCAAAAGAAGAGGAGCTAGGGATGTGAATACACAGTACTTACTTCGGGAGTGAATACCAGAATTATCATGAAAAAGAACATACTTGATTTACTATTTTTGAATAATTTCTTATGTTCATAATTTTGTAGTACAACAGAGCTTGAACTTCACAACTCAGCATTAACCAGGTCTGGAAGTCCTTAAAACTTTCTACAGGAAGATTCCTCTTAATTAAAAGGAAATACATGATAAGTCTTAATGATTACCAGTTTATCATCAAATATCCCTTTGATTTACACCAAAATACTCATTGTGTGGCTGTCTAACTGTTAAAAAAGCACATTCTGTGGTTAATTGAGATTGAAGACCTTATTAGTCTGTTGCTGTTCACCTGTGAAGGTCAGCCTCTCCAGTCAAAACAGTTAACAGCTGCTTCTGTTACTTAAGATTATGTGATTCAAGGTAAGCTGATCTAATAGGCCAATCTAGCTGTTTAATGCAGACAATAGTTCACCAGGAAATGCACGCCAGGCTTAGTCAGATCCATGTATATGTGATATATATATACACACTCCCTGTACTCCACAGGGGGCATGGAGCCCAGTCTGCCCACGCTACCACATCCTGGGAGGAGCTGAAAACTCAACAGAAAGCTGCACACTTATACACACACCCTCTGGCGACTTCAAAGA
>NW_019445068.1:0-2078 GCF_002814215.2 Seriola lalandi dorsalis
TGTTTACTAGTTACCTGTAGACCTGACCGCACTATGGGCGTGTCAGTCAGATGCAGGACAAATGTTGTCCTACACTGATGGTATCTCATGAAACAAACTGTAACTAGCTTGAAACTGGAGCTATAGCTAGTATCACTGTCTGTGAGGAACATCTTTACTTTCTTATTTCTCTCTTTTTATGCCTTTGTGCCAGCAACAACCAGAGCTGGAGGACCAAATGTTTCATATTTTATGATTCTGGATAAACAGAGATGTAATCTGAAACTGGTCTGAGTGGCGGCGGCAGACAACCATGATGGGGTGATTGTAGTTTCTTATTTAGATGCTAAAATCTAAATGAAGCAATTTCTGTTTTACTATTCAGTAGAGCTGAAACAATATGATTAGTCAGAAAATTAATCATTAACTACTTTGATAATTGATTAATTTATTCATTGTCATTTTTGAAGCAAAAATGTCATATTTCTGTCATTTACAGATTATTAGATGTGAGGATTTGATATATGATAGTGAAAATAACATCTTTGAGTTTTTGACAAAACACATTTGAAGACTTTTCTGACATTTTAGAATTATTAATTGATTAGTCAAGAAAATAATTGCTATTATTCAGAAATGCTCCTGCCTTCCCCTCACTATTGAATATTTTGTTTTAGCTGCTTGATCCATTGTATATCTGCCCGCAAGTCCTAGTACTTTTCACTGAGGTAAGGAAGTTCATACTGTTCTTAAACATTTCATCCATAGTACTTTCAGCCGACAGCTGTTTGATAGCAATGGCACTGATGTTGCCAATGATTTTCAGGGACTGTGTATTTCTTCTCTTTTATAACCTCAGTCTTACAGTTTGCTGCTAGAAGTTATTCTGTTTTTCATCATGTCGATATTATTTCATCTGTTTACTTCAGAGTTATTGCAACATTGAAAACTTTTGCTTGCTGTGACTTTGTTGTGACAGTCATAACCTGGCTGAGACTTTGAAGTTTCTTCTGTTGTATTTTTTTTTTCAGTGCAGCAACTTTTAAACTTTGTTAACCGCTCTAAATTTAATCTTGTTTGATGTCAACTTTTCTGGCACAGCTACAGTAACTTGGCCCATTTACAACAACAGACCAGATTTGTCAGGTTAATTATGTTGAAACCATCATCAATAGATGTGTTTGAATAAAGAGCCTTAAATTAAATGAATGTTTTTCCAGATAATCCAAAATTAATTCAAGGTTTGTGTCCCTCCTAAGCCTTGGCCATACCTTATCAACATGCTCTGTAAACTTACCCTACAAGGGCTGAATTCATGAATTCATTCATCAAATTTTGGGCTGCAATCACCTTGTCATGCAATGGGAACATTCACACACACAGGGCAATGACCACAAAGCAAATAAAACCCAGGTCCCCATGTAATTTTTAATTTCCCCATTGAGTCACTTTCATACCTGTGGGGCAGTCTTTCTCGAAGAGTGGTCTGAGGACCACCAGTGGTCTGCTAGTGACCTTTGGTGAGAAAATGTGTTAAAATATAATTTTTTTAATTTAGTTTTTCTCAAACTGTCTGCGAAAGCCTTCCAGGGAGCAGTGTATATGTGTTGTCAATATTAAATGAATATGTTGTTTTGCAGTGTTGTTGGACTTGCAACAATCTAACCGACTATTTTGCTACTGTGTACTCAAGTAGCTATTCCAGTTTAAAGTCTACAGTTGTTTTTGCTCTGTGTTTTACTTCAAATATGATCAGTGTGACATTTGAAAGGAAATGTGGATGAAGGTAAAGGTCAGCCTGCCCTCAGATACATTTTACCAGTTATCAGCAGCCTTTTAAGTATCAAACACTGACAACAGACAAGATCATGGACTCATCAAATCAAATGAAATGTTGTCACCACTACTGAGACTTGTACTGTGTTTGATGATATCCTGCCAGTGTTTCCATGCATGTTGGTGGTTCGACTCCCGGGCCAGTAGGAGTTTTTCCAGCATGCAAGTCCCCTACTTCCCATCCCTGCATTTTCTGTCACTCTTCACTGTCCCATCCAGTAAAAGCATCAAAATCCCTGAAAACAGATTTTAAAAAAACTGAC
>NW_019445069.1:0-2078 GCF_002814215.2 Seriola lalandi dorsalis
CTCCGTGATTGACATGATGTGCATACACTAATAGCTTGTGCTTCTGTGTACTCAACTCACCTGTCATTTCCAATGCTGCCTCGCTCACCTGCTCAGCAGACGGCATTGTCAAGTTTCTGGATTCCTGCAGATCACCTGATTGTATCATCTCCCTGGATTGCTGCCTTTCATGTCCTCATTAGCCTCCCTGTACATATATTGTGCAATTTATCCCTGTTCTTTGTCAGATTGTCCACCTTCTGCAAGTGCTTTAGCTGTGGGTTCCTGCCTGAATTCCTGTTCTCCCTTTAACTGCTGTCTTTTTAGTTTTGCCTGCCAGCCTTTTGTTTATTTGGTCCTTCTTATTGTCCGTCTGTTGGCAACTTTGAATGAAGGCTCTTAACTGTACCCGCTTTGTTTAGACCGTCTGCTCGGAGGTCGAAGCTCAACTCTAGTATTTATGGAATTCTTTATACTGGGCTGTAAATTTAATGTAGGATCTTAATCCACAGCTGTTTCAGTTTCTTCATTCACCACTCCACATAAATTAAACGCTCAGTAATTTACTGATTCTGACACTTTAAATCATAATTTTGTTTCATCACTGATGGGTGCATTTCTAAAATATGATGTTTACAACACTATATAGTTAATGGGGAGTGATTTTGGACACAGCCCACAACCCATTCCTGCACTAATAAAACTAAAAATATGATAATGTCAATACTAATGTTGTTTTATTTCATGAATTGATCAAACGCATAAAAAACATTTTATGTGTTGTCAGCGTAAACAGGGCATTGGGCTGGTCTGATGAAATATGAGGACATTTGGTTTCAAGTAAAGCCTGATAGATGCAGGAATTATTTTAAAGTTATTGAACTATGAACTAAATACAAGGCTAATATTCTACAGTCATTGTCCAATAATAGGAACACAGCATAGTCCCAGTCTTTGACATAATATGCTGTGCTAAACAATGCTTTGCTATTAATGTGATGCCATTTGAAATGCAACTAATTGTCTCCCAGTCATCAATTAACTATTAATCTAAAAATTAAAAATTAAAACATTTCTAATGTTACTGTCTTTCTTGACCCCCATTGCCACCATTACTGCAGAAGCTGATGAGAATCCAAACAAATGAACTAACTTGATAAAAACCCACTTCGTAATATATTCGGAATAAAGACAACTCGTAGGTCGCTATACAGAATGTCTTGTTTATTGGTTGTACTCATACATTTTCAAAATTACTATATGCTTCGTATCTAAACACTCTCGGATGAATCGTATTGTCTCTAAAGGCAGACGTAGTAACAGGACGTCACACCTGGAACACAGGGCGACTCTCACCATGGATGTTTGGTTGTTGACAATTTGTACGTTTAGTTATATCAGCGATGGAAGTAAATCTATGTGTAATTTGAAGGTTAGAGAAACTTTGATGGACAGGTTTTCATAATTCTACAATTGCCAAAATAGTGTGTTAATATTTCTTAGATGATTCATGGTGAAACAAGTATTCCATGAGCTACATGCCCCTGGTGAGACTCGCTCTATTTTGCAGGAGCTCGGTCACGCTGCTGAGTTGACTTGTTATAGAACTGTGGAGGAACAGCAGACACTATCAACACATTTGTGCTTTTCTTTTCTTCTTTTTTTTTCATTTATTTTTTTTATTTTTTAACTTTTTTGCAAGTTTTCTTTTTCTGTTAAATATCAGTTTTTGACATAATCTTTTTCACACAAACAGACTAAGTTAAATCTGTTATAAGTTTTGTATACCAACATGCTCACAATGTTTCTGAACCATTTTTTCTTTTTTTTTCCTTTTTTTTCTTTTTTGTGTCAGAACAACATACATCAAAACAGACGCCCTTTTTGTTTCAAACAGAATGTGCCGGGTCGACCATGGTGGTGTCAGAAGAATGTGATTTTCTTTGAGGTTCGCAGGCTCATCAGAGGCAGGAGGAAAAATAACAGTGCCTGCAATCATGAACTCAGGCTTCACTTGCAGGGCATGACTATAACTTCAGGAAAGAAAATCACAGACTGCAGCCGGGCACTCCAAAAATAACAGAAATTGACAAACTAAA
>NW_019445070.1:0-2078 GCF_002814215.2 Seriola lalandi dorsalis
AACACAGTGGGCTAAATTACAATAAATAAAAGCACCATGCACTCATGACTGTAAAAGCTCTAGCACAAAAGCCAGTGATTGTTAAACGACAAACAGAGAGAAATTTTCACAATCTGCCATCTGTGAATTAAAAGACTTGTAAACAGTTGTGGGTGTATATTTTTTTTCTGGGTTTCGGTTCTTTTACATAAACTGCCACTGCTTGCTGCTATTTGCAATGCAAATTCACTTGGCTGTTTTTGTGGAAATATAAATGATGTAGGCAGAAAAAAATGAGAATGGAAATATTGATAAAAGACCTTCTAACTATGCTTTCTTGCAAAATGGCAATTTACAATGCATAATGACAGAGTGCTTGTCAGCCCGGATGAGATGGCAGTGTGGGAATGAGGTCTGTCCTGTTGCCGACTGCTCTCTCAGCTGCGTGTGCTGTACAGGTCTTCATCCTCAGGGTTGGATTGGCCAAAGTCCATCAGAGAAGGGTCTGCTTTGAAACCAGAGCCCTCTGGAGGACAGCAAGAGAAATGCAACACAGAATTATTTCATGTTTTACTGAAAGGTGATGGAGCAGCTCGTCTTTACCTACGACGACAATTAAAGCATCAGCAGAATAAACCTCAGCTACTAGATTCTAAAATTAGAACTGGTAAAAAAATAAAGAGCACCGGAGCCAAAGCCACAGTGTCTTGTCAATGTTCTTGAGACCACACAATACTGGTTAGCTAGTGCTCAGGAATCGGGGCATTGTTTTTTTCAATCGTACCGACTGACACGCACAAAGACACACCCGAGCTCCTAGAATTACATGAACTTCAGGTCACCTGCATGTGCTGGGTCTTGTGCTTGTGTGTAGGTGTTCTGTTTTCTGATACAATTTCTAGACTAACTTACTTTGATTACACAAATCAAATACAGATTGAATTCATCTTGCATCACAGGTAAAAAAAAATGCATAATGGAATAAATTTATAAATAAATAAATAAATAAGATTAATAAACCTTGGCAATTTCTTCTTCTGATAAAGACCTCAGACTTTCAAAATAAAATGGATGGAGAAATACAAATATGACATTATTTATTTAAACCCATTACATAAAAGCATGGATTAAAATTCGATCAGAAAACAGAAAACTAAAAGATATGTTTTAAGATGCATGCAATAGATTAACAATGAGCCACTGTGTATGAATGCAATGTGAAAGGCCTATTTGATTTAGACATAATTTATATGCAAAGATAAAGAGGTTCTTACATACATATTGTCAGTTTAAGTCACTGAATACTAATAGACCCCTACTATTAACTAAAACAAATTAAAGAAGAAAATCCACATTGCTCTTGCAGAGGAGTCTTATTATTCACCATTTACAATCCATAAATATTTAGCAATTTATTTGGATGCTATTTGTTTTGGAGTACACATATGGAGGACATCTGCAGTGACAGGAAATTTATTTTCCATGGAGACTGAGTTTATTTGGAGACAGATTTGATTATTTTTCTACAGGGTCCTGCAATATGGGATCACTGCCTGGTGAAATTGCCTTTCTGTTAATCTTAAAATCAGACCGTCTTGACTGTTACAAACTGTGAGTCCAATGCTTGACTAAAGTTTTCAAACTGCACATTCCAAATGCTGACTCATTTTATTTTATTATTCTTTGCCATCTAATAGAAGAGTAAAGGTAAAGTAAAGTAAAGTAAAGTAAATTAAAGTTAAATGGCTGCAGAACATTTACTCCCCAATCTGTTTAACTGTTAAAATATAGATGGGCTCTCCAAAGTCCAAAGGCGGTGTGTGTTTGGCTGAAAGATGAGATGTAAGAGGTAAACTGCTCTAAGACCACGTTATGGGAAGAAACTGAGTGCACTGCAGTTTTTTTCACGTGTTTCAGGGTTAGCTTGTGACGCACGTCAACTTTGGGCGAAAACTGATAATAGCATGAGAAAAATCTCAGCTCGTCAAAAGTCTGGAGAAGGAACACCACACCTAGTAACAAAGAACAAGAATTCGGCTCATTCCCAGAAGTGATTCAGTGCGTGCATGCGTGAGTCTGTGTGCTTGAGTAAGTCAATG
>NW_019445071.1:0-1714 GCF_002814215.2 Seriola lalandi dorsalis
TCAAGTTTGCTGTTATGTATATGAGAGTGACTGTAGGCTCTGCATGCAAAACTGCAAAAAATATATATGGCAATACAAAATACATGATGTCATTTGGTCAGTTTCAGTAAGAAAGCAGTATGTCTGCTGAATAATACTCACAAATATTCTAGATGTGGAAGACCAGAGAAAGCATCATCTTTGATTGTGGTCAAAGAATTTGCATTTAGAAGTCTGTAAAGAAAAAACAAATAAAAAAAATGTAAAAACTACATCTTATGACAGACAGAAGAAATAAAAAGTTTGTATAATTGACAATCCATCTACTGTCTTTTGTTCATGTATGTTTAGTTGTCTACAACACCAGCTAAGCTCTTAAATGTTAATCACTATTCACCAGTTAATCAATGCACTTACAACAGCTGAAGAGAAGGCATTAGTGAAAACATCCCCTCTGTAATTTCAGCAATAGATCCATTTACCATACTCCTGTTGGAAGAAGCACATACAAAATCATCAGTCAAACTCAGGGTTGGGTCATCACAACACTCTGTACCAGACACACCAAGTGCCAACTCTGCAGGGAGGCACAGGGCAGCAAGTAAATGGACTCCCTGAATGCAGCACTGATTGTCTTTTGCCACATTGAAGAAACAATCCTACTTTGTCTGAAGAAATAGGATTTGTTACTCACAGTGAGTTGATCTCATTCGGTATGGTCCGTGGGACTTGTGAAGCACCGACGCAGATGATCGTCTCCTTGGAGCAGGAGCATCCTGAAGGACATTTAAAATTCCTTTTGGATTCAACTGCTCCAGAAATATAAAGAAGCGCAAACCCGGCGAGTAGCCACTGTTGAGTAGATGTCATTCTGCTTCTTCAACATTAATAAACAGTAAAAAAATAAATAAATGAGAGCTAGGTCAGTGCTAGCAGCAGCTTATGTTATCCGCCTGGGCGACATCAAAATGCAGCACTATAGTGGAAAAGCCCTGACACAGGCTGATACGGCTACAGCGGCGCCCTGGAAGACTGCTGCGGCTTCGCGCCGTGCTAGAAAAAAAACAAAAACGCCGTCTCGTCACTAAAAGCAATGGTAGCTATTGTAGGGAGGGCACTAAAATGAACCTGCGTATGTATTTAATCATTATTTAAATTAATATTATAACAAGTCATTTTTAAACTGGATATATCAGTGAACCACAACGATACTAAAATACAAATATGGCATGAATAAAGTAATTAGTCCAGCACCATGGAGAATGGTAAGAGTTGTTAAGTGCAAGTTGGCCATGTACAACTTAGCTCATATCCTGCATGATACAGTAATGTGACTTCATCAGTAGAAAGACCCAAAGAAGAGAAATCCAGATCACATCGTAACTCCAAAGCTGAACAGCTGGTCTTTTTTCTAAAGATGTCAATAATGATGAATGAAAACACACTGTGTACATCAGGCCCAAAAAGTCAAATAGGCAGAGAATCTAGTTGGAGTGGTCATTCTGCTATCCAATAAATAGACGTATTTATAATGGTACATTAAGGTACCATTACTGTAACATGAGCACAACACCACTAAACAGACTTAATGGTAATAGTACAGTAACAACGATTATTACAGAATATGGTATGGTAATATAATAATATATTTTATATAAAATATTTGATTTAAACTTTGGTGCCATCCAATGTATCAAGGATCATGTTGAACTTTTAACTCTTACAAAGGCAATAA
>NW_019445072.1:0-2074 GCF_002814215.2 Seriola lalandi dorsalis
ACAAAGACTTGAGATTTGAGCAAAACTGGCTGCGTTTTATTTAATACACACACCATTAAATTTAAAGTCTGCCAGTTCTTAAAATGGGCTACACGGGTTTTAATGGTATTGTAAGAGCCATTTTTTTCTATAACAAGGTAATCAGACCCTGCCAATTTGATAAGCCCAGGTGTGTGGTACCAGTATGTCTTTGAAAGGACATGGAGAAGAAAACATTTTTTTTCAAACACTGAAATAATTTGCCCACGAAATTCCTTTGCAACGTTTTCTTTCTTCCCTGCTTTTGAAAGTTGAATTGACGCCACTCATACCCCTTTTCTTGAGCTTTTCCATCCTGTTGTTGAACGTGCACCAAATTTTTAATCCCCTTTGTGTGTTGTCTTTTTTATCACACACGCCATTATCATGGCAGACCTTCAGTCAACACCATTTGTCAAAGTAAGTGGACAGTAAGTTGGAAAGTGTGTTTTACGTGTCCCTATGACTTACAGTCCCAGAGTTGACATAATCCAAGTACTCGTATTCTTGTCACTTCATGTCCAGACAGTGACCTTCTCTTCAAAGTAAGCACAGTCAGTCTGTTTTGCACTTTGATGTAGACTCTTTGCTTCAGTGTGCTAGTGTGCTTGTGTCCTTAGGTAAGACACAGTTGCTAACGTCCCCAGATTTAGTTGTTGTGACTTACAGTATCTTCCTCATGTATTGCACTCACAAATCTTTCAGCCCCTTTCCTCCTAAATGACCAAATCACCATCTGAGTTATATCCTCAACTGGTGAACCTATTTTTGTTCATCCTCCTTCCTGTTTCATAGAAAAAACACATTACACAGGACATGATAAAACATTTTCTATCTTACCAGTGAGTTAACTGCGCCCACGTGGCATCACAAGTTGTCACTGCCTTCTACAGTGAAAACCAGGTGGTTCCTGTGAGAGAAATCCTGCTTTTTGTTGAGAGTTGCTAGTTCTCTGTAGAATTACGGATGCGGTATGATGAATCAGATCTCTTTAATTAATGCAGCATGGAGAGAAGACCCTAACATGGTTGTTGTCTAAAGACTTGCAGGTTGTGTTGCTTTATATACTGCCAGGCAAGGTTGGCTTGGTCTTAACTTCTTAGCTGGCTCTCATGTTATATCCTCACACTCAAACCCATACAATGAAACCAAATCAATACATTATTTCCTCTCAAATGTTCATTTCCAACATTCCTGAGAACATGGATTATCTATTATAGAACAGAACTAATACTGGGAACTTTTTTATGTTCTGCTGCTCTACAAAACCTTTTGATGAAGTTAATAGTTGGAACTGCTGTGATGTTTACTAGACATGGACACTGCATGTCATCCAGCAAGTCATTCCTCCAGTCCCAGATGTAGCTTCCTGTCCTAGAAGCTGATTTAATTGCTGATGTTTTGTGTATAAATTAGCATACATTGTTGGCTAAATTGAGTCCTGAGGACCCTGTGCATTTCATGTTTCTGGATCTGTGAGAATGTACTGTACGTTAATTTGAGCAAAGGTGGCCAGTGAGAATGTTGACTGGAAGAATAATTGTCGTACATTGTCTCTGTGTTTGTGTGTTTGTGAGCAGTGGCCTTGGACTGTGTTGCTTGTGCTGTGTTGGAATGTCACCAGTGAGAAGCTGGAATGCTGGCAACAAATCCAAGGCCTATTAATGCTTTGGTCTGCTCACAGAGATATGACGCTGAAGGGTTACATCCTCATAACTCCAAGCTGTTGTTTTTCTCCATCCCAATGAAGACAAATGTGGCTATTGTAAATCTGTCATTGACTGAACCACACTTTCAAGACCATTCTTTGAGTTCGTGGCTCTTATGGTAGCATAACCTTTAAAGTGAAAACCATAATGCACCAACCACACTTAGATTTTCTGGATTGACATGCGACAACATGCTGCTCTCCTCTGTTGTGTGGAATTATATTTGGCATTTCAGAAAGCTCTGTTTATCCTTCTGTGTTTGTGTGCATGTGTGTGCATGTCTATCAGCATTTCAGCATGGACATTTGTGGGGCTTTTCTGTGTGTGTGTGTGTGTGTGTGTGTGTG
>NW_019445073.1:0-2364 GCF_002814215.2 Seriola lalandi dorsalis
TCATCATACTGTGGGTGTAAAAGATATATTTAGAATTTAAAAGTAGTCAGGCTGAGCTGCTGAGCCCAAATAAGTAGGGCAACACATCCATATCAGATTACACACATTCGCTCACTGAGGCCACATATTGTACTTAACAAGGATGCAGGGATGTAAACAAGAGCCTGGCCATTACTGTCAGCTGATAACAGGATATCTGTATTAACTTGGATGGTGGATGGAAATGCACACAGTACACAGTGCAGAAGGAGCACATGGGGTAATTTAAAAACAGTGGCATCATTACTTAGTGTGTTCAGCAGGGTCCATAGTTTACAGTAGTCTGCAGCACGTGAGCTGGCAGCGAAGCAGATCACAGCTTTGCAGTCACATAGTGCACAATACCATGCCCTCAGTGCATACACTGCATGTTTGTCAAGACTCTTTGATAAGCTAATCTGATGGATGTTTCTGTATTGGCTAGGCTTTAATAAACACCCACAGAGATAGCGATTCTATATACTCTTAATCTAGCATGGATTACAACCAAGAAGTATTTTTGATTTACTCTGGTTTTCACTTCTCAGAAAGTAGGCTGGAAGCACAAACCAGTCAAGCAGTGAATGAAATCTATCCAGTCTAAGTCATGCAAATAGAAGTCAAGCTAATAGTAGAGTATAGCCTCTGTCCTGCAGGGTATTTAAAGCTCTGCTGACAGGCTTATGATAAAAAGGTATGTGGGTCTTCACTCCAGGCATGACATGAAGGACAGGAAGGCGTCTGCTTGTTTAATCAGGCTTTTAGTGCACTGTGCACACAGAGACCTACCTACAGTACCTCAGCCTGACAGTGTTCAAAGCAGGGGGGCTCTAGGCTGAACTGATGAATAAAGCAAACTCCCATAATCTTTTGCACAACTTGTTGGACAGGTCATAGAGAGACAAACTCACTTTATGGAAACTCCTGTTATCTGCACAGCGCTACTGGATTCGCCACCTGATCTCGGCCACCTCTGGTTGGTATGTTGGGATGTGTGAATATCTACTTTAAGGTGTGTGGGTGGTTTAACTGGCATGTATTGCCCATGTAGAACCTGAGCAGCAATATACTATGTGAGTTTCCTGTCCTTGAAGTTTCACTTCACTTCTGAAAGAAGACTAATTTGTCTTCTATCAGATGAGAAGTTGAATTCAGCAGCAGTTAAACACTCTCTTGTTCAAGTCAACACACTCAGGGGTTTTTGCTGCTGCAGCCTTTCTTGGTCTGGCATGTGACATATACTGCTGACATTATTGAATCAGTGCACTAACTTTATGACTATTTTCTACTTGTGCCACCGTTACACTACATTTTAGCATTTACCTTTGGCCAGTAAATTTCACTTGTGGCCTTAGTTGCTGCTATTCAGCAAAAGTGAAGGTCTAACAGAACTGTAGCATCTATTATTTTTGTAGAGGAATGTTCACTGTGACAACACTAATTCCTCCGAGAAGTGTTACATGTCGTTAAGCCTTCATAAGACTCATAAAAGTAACGTGTTTGTGTCACGAGTAAAATGAGTAGAAAGACAGAAGTGAAGTAAACAGAGTGTGAAGCAAAAAAACATTTAATGTTATGGATTTCATTCCTTTCTATTCTTGCAGCTCACTACTGTACTCTTGCATCTGCTCTGTTTGGTACAATCATCTTTCTTTTTTTTCTGCTGACATTGGATTTCTTGCTGCAACACATGGCTTAATTACGAGAACTATCTGCACCGCAGTTCGAAGAATCTGCTCTCTCTTTGAACATCTAACAAAAGATTTCTGTGTACTGTCATCTGGCAGCTTCCGCAAACTGTGAACCTCTGTTTCCTTGAAAAATACTTGGTAGAAATTAGATTTTGCGCCATTATGGTGGGTGTGATGTGTGGTTTTATTTTAAGTCCTTTTTCCACTACAGCCCAATACGCTAGAGAGCGATAATGTCTAATACTTTCACTGTAAAACCTAAAATGCTTGATCATTTAAAAATTCTGTTTCTTAACAATGGGAAACATCTGTGAATACCCACACCTACAGTACAGTATCAAAGACAAATAGATTTTTCACTGTTATATTTCAATGCCATAGATGACATCTAAGATCTATTGGAAATGCTTTCTACAAGGACTCCACAGAATTGTCTCTGATTTATTTTACAGAGAAATATCTGTAAAAGAATCTGCCTTTATTTGAAAGAGAAAGCATGGTGAAGATATGAAACACAATATGATATGCTCAATTGAATCAACAAAAGATTACGATAAAACGCAAAACTCTTTGAAGCCATTGTGTTTGATGTGTATCACTGAAGGCAGCAGTTCACCTTTAAGCATCCATAAACAATTCTGTGACAACTGCGGAT
>NW_019445074.1:0-1332 GCF_002814215.2 Seriola lalandi dorsalis
GGCCTGTAAGATGGCTGCAAGCATGCTGACACAATAAAGGGAGCCGTGCACTGAGCAGTCTACCTGCAGGACAGTGGTGAAGTAAGCCTGAAAACTCTGATCTGAGAACACTGATAACATGTCGTCCGCGGACCTGCAGCTCAGGCCGTTTTCAGGCTCTGAGGGACGTGTGTCAGTGAAGTGGAGACTCATAGCTGGCGGATGTACGGACAAGAAACAGCAAACAATTTGTATTATAAACTGTATTTGCTAGTACTGGACCAATTTGTAGCAATTACTTTGTTTCTGAACTTTAAGCATTGGTTTACTGTTGTACCCAAATCATTAGGTGGCATGAACGCTCATTTAAAAATACATGCTCCTTGTGCATCACTGCCTGTTGATAGTGTTTGGGTATGGACCGGTCCATTTCAAAAATGGCTGATGTATTATTAATGATAGTGTATTATAATACCAGAGCAAACTGGTTGATGTGCAACACTAGGATTCTTTTTGTAAATGCTATTGTAAACTACATTATGACTATATGAAATCCATTGTTTTGTTGCGTAGTAATTCCTGTTTGACCTATTTCTTTGGTATCGTATATTTAAATTTTATGTTTACAACTCAGTGTGTGTTAGCAGGTGTATGTGTATGATGAAATGTGCTTTGGGTGTGAATAAGCTTACCTGTAAATAAAATTACAAACTAAACAGCTGTAGATTTATGTTATTGTGGGTTTTGATTGACAGTTATGACAGAGATTGAATGTCAAAGTCATTAAAAGTCAAAGTCATTAAAACACATGGAAACAGCACTAACAACCAACAATGACAAAACTGAAGCCAGTGGTGTCATAGTCCTGTTAATGAAATATAAGCGACCAACCATAATCTGTGAATGTAACATCTTTCCTTTACATGCAGCAATTAATATGGTAGATTTTGTGCTTTCATTACAAGAACACACTGTGAAATGGATCCAAAACGTTAAGATTACAAACAAAAAGATTAAGATGGTTTCATTAATTTACAACATTTTAAATTTAATTTAAAAAGAGAGAGGATAGAAATTCATCAGAAGGAGTCCACACATGTCTCTCAGTGCATGGGAGACCCCTGAGCTTAATAAGTCTCATTTGCTGCAGGAAATTATTGTATTAAGGCTTAAAGGGGACCTATTATGCAAAATGCACTTTTCCATGGTTTTCTATCAGTAGTATGTGTCCCTGGCGTGTCTACGGACCCCCCAAACATGAGAAAAGTCCATCCTCTCCGTCTTTTGCTTTCTCCACCTTTCAAGAAATGTGTGCTCAAACGAGCGAAATGGAGATTCGCCCCTGGTGACGTC
>NW_019445075.1:0-1343 GCF_002814215.2 Seriola lalandi dorsalis
AAAATCATCAAAATCAACAGTATTGACAGTATTACAAGAAAAAGAATTGTGTTTTTAAGGCAAGCACATCAATGGTAAGCCACGTTTTGGCTTACCATTGATGTGCTTGCCTTAAAAACACTTATTGCAGCGCCCCCTAGAAGTCCAAATTTTGATTGACTGTGATGGAGGAATGTTTTTAAAAGTTTGACAACATTTGTGAGACTTGGTCTGAAGATCATCTCTGCCCACTTTGGTAAAAAAATTTGTCTGAGGATTAGCAAAAATGCACATTTACATAAAATCCAATATGGCAGAAATTGACATCATAAGGTTCACTGAACCTGGCTTGATCCAAGGGATCCAGCGGTATCTCCTTTTTGAAAATACAGTTCAAAAGTTACATGGGTGAGCACGCCTGCCGCCTGCCACCTGTTGGTGGTGCTAAAGGGCGTGAGGCACAGACATGAAACTTGGTGGAAAGCATGAGGGGAGTGTCCTAGTGTGCCAAATTTTAAAAAGTTTTTACCATACAGTTCTAGGGGCTACCATTAACTGCCATAGACCTTGGCATAAGACGAAAAATAAGATGAAGAATAAAAGACAGAAACACACCCGGTGCCTATGCACAAAATCAGGGGCCTTAAAACCTCAACTTTTTGTTGAAAAAAAGTTGTGTTGGGGCACCACGGTGGCTCACCTGGTAAAGCGCATAATATTTATGCTCAGTCTTTTCCGCAGCGCCCTGGGTTCAATTCTAACTCAGGCCTTTTGCTGCATGTCATCCCCTTGCTCTTCTCTAACTTTACTGTCTCTCTCTTACTGTCTCTATTGCAATAAAGCCAAAAATAGAGAAATAAAGTCTTGGACCTTCAGCCACCCCTTCGAAGGATGTGGCCCCTTATTTGGGACAAAGCTAGTGTGTCTGCACTGAGATTTGTGAGCGTATTACAAAGAGGAATATTTCAGCAGTCTCCTGATTTGCCATACATCACCTCTCATCACCTGTCACCAAAATTGCCAAAATATCACAGATATTTGTGTCAGCCATTTTGTGACATCCATAACTGCAATTTTCAGTTTTCTGCATCCAAAGGGAATCTGAAAAGTTAAACAATAGTTGATAGAGGGGAAGTGAAGGGAAAGAAAATGATTACAAGTGTGACCAGAGTGGCGGTCATAGGGTGAATATCCTGCCAACAACGCCAAGTCTGTGACCAGAGTGGCGGTCATAGGGTGAATATGTTGCCGAACAACGCCACCTGGGGAATTGCACCCCAGGAAATAACAATACTTATAACCAAAACTAAAAGCTTACGCAAGTTCGTATCACCACAGGGCAAAGACAACGTTGATAATACAAG
>NW_019445076.1:0-2077 GCF_002814215.2 Seriola lalandi dorsalis
TCTCACTCAACTCTATTTTTCCTCTACTACAATTAGACCGACCAGGCCTGGTGAATGTGGCGCACATCGAGCGAATGCAGGAGAGCATTGTGCAGGTGCTACAGCTCCATCTGCTGGCCAATCATCCAGACGACGTTTTCCTCTTCCCCAAGCTGCTGCAGAAACTGGCTGACCTCCGGCAGCTAGTCACCGAGCACGCACAGCTGGTGCAGGAGATCAAAAAGACAGAGGACACGTCGCTGCACCCGCTCCTGCAGGAGATCTACAGAGACATGTACTGAGGATTGTGGATGAATAACCAGGAGAGGCACTCTGCAAACCATCTCCTTTTTTCAGGGACAGAAGAAGAAGAAGAGTCCTCCATAAGCTAGGGTTGAACCACTTAACCCCCCCTTCCCCCCAATGCAGCAAGAGTTAGCCTTGGTCAGAAAAAGAGGCCCAAGCAAGAAGCTAGTGATTCTCTTGTTCTGACACAGTGCTCTCCACTCCATTGTGTGGACCTTCCCAGGCAGAGAAGTCATGTATGCAAAGCTGCAATGTACAGCTGATTGAGCCCCTGCTTAGGCACCAGTGTATGCAATCTCAGACCAAACCTCTCGGATAAAAACACTAAATACTAATTTAAAGTCTGACCTCTGTGTTTATCCCCATCCTGACCCTTAACAAACATGAAGAAAGACAGTGAACTTCATAGTCGTCACTCCAGCAGTACGTTTGAGAGTACATTTTTATACTGATGTCAAAGAGCAAAGAGCCATATACCTTCACAGTTAACAGCACCCAAATGACTTCAGTGGCAGCAGCAACATTAAGACAGTAATGATACAGTTTTCAAGCAAGGCAGCTTCTGCCAAATTGGCTACCAAGAAAGGGTGGTTGTCCGTGCACCAGCCCTCCAGCATGTTTCCTCACCTTTTTATACCCAGAGACACGACCGTCACCAGGCTCCTGAACGTAATCATTTATTTGTACTGTAAGCCTTCGAAGCCATACTCTGTTCGTAAAGATACTGGAAATGATCAACATCTTCTCTCTTCCTAACAAGACAGCATCAAGACTCGGTATGGATGGTCATCACTTATTTCTCAGCTTGTACACAAACTATTCAGGCAGTAGTATTTTTTACACTTCAGTATAAATCAGCAAAATTTGAAGTTTTTGCAGACTGAAGTGAAGACATTCACTGTGTACACGCACCGCAAGCACAGACACGCCTGTGATATGTTAATGAGACACTATTTTATATCGGACCTCTGTTGAATGCCTTTCTCGCAAAACACATGCACAGACGTTTGGCACTCCATCCTGTTTTGTGTCCTGGTATTCAAGGGCTAAGACCAAGATAAACCGCATTACGACCTTAATACGGGCAGACTTAGGGTGGATTTGCTGGAAATGAATTCATCTGTTTCTTAATTTCTCACTCACTGAGGCCCTGTTCCTCAAAATTACATCTCATTATTTTTTTTCTCGCAATTAGTCATGCTGTCTCTCTCCTCGCTCTCCTGTCAGTACTTCTGCCTTCTGTTGTGTTTCACGGACTGTGTTCGGTCCCATTAACACATGCAGTAGATTAAGATTCAGGGGTCTTATGCACACATTTTTTTATGAGATGGCAAATGACAAGCATTTTTTTTTTTCTTCAAAGGAGAAAATCAGAATGCTACAGCCTCACAGATTAAACCAAGACTTTGACAATTAGAGGTTTTTTCATCATCAGAAACCCTCAATTTGAGTGAAAAGGATTCTGTGTTGGTCAAACGGTCAAACCAAACACAAGCATGTGGCCATCTGCACTTACGACATTTTTCACAATTACATAATTATATAGTGATGGATGAAGACCAAATACGTTTCCATGTGGCATCATTTAGATGTTTTTGTCCGTTATCTGTTATGATGTGAAAATGCCACTCCTGTATTTTATTATCATACTGCCTTTTATAAAAAGAAAGAAAAAATGAACATGCGACACAGAAGACCTACAGTAAAGGAATGCTGATGGTGAAAACATGCATGTCTCATAGTTTGCGTAATATATATGTGGATCTGAGCGAGAATGCCCCCCTCCCTCCCT
>NW_019445077.1:0-2070 GCF_002814215.2 Seriola lalandi dorsalis
AAAGGTGCTTCAACTACTGAGTAAAGGCTCTAAATACTTACATTAATGCCATATTTCAGTTTTTCCTTTTTTAATAAATTTTCACAAAACTCTAAAACTCAGTTTTTGCTTTGTCAGTACAGGGTATTGCGAGTAGATTGATAAGGGAAATATGAATTTAAACAACTTTAGCATAAGGCTGCAATATATTGAAATGTGAAAAAATAAAGGGGTCTGAATACTTTCTGAATCTACTGTAGCTTACTGGAACAACTGAATGTAACAGAACCTTCAATAAAGATTTTAATTACAACTCAGCCTGCACTGGTATGACAAGGTCTGTTTTTAAAGGCTTAAACTAAGAGTAACAAAAAGGCTGATATTGATTGGTCTCCGGGGTGTCCAGCATTTTGCAAGAACTTTGATAGTGTACAGTGCCCAGTGCAGTTTATAATCACTGTGGACTCTTGTTCTCGCAATGTTGTCATTGTTTAAATAAAGTGAGCTCTACGATATGAAGAGTCATTTGAATGTGAGCAAGGAGTCGGCTCTAATAGGCCTTTTTCACAACACGCTTTTACTTGTCATAGTAGGAAAAGCACAGGTGTTATTAATAACTTTAACGATGGCTTTGTTGTATTGAAGTGTCCCAGTAAGTCGTGACAGCATGTGCATCATAGGAACCTGAAACTGAAGCAACAATCAGCTACTGTTAATTTAATTACTTACACATTTTTACTGCGACATATCACAGCGTGCTCTGTGAAAAAGGCCTGTTAGCATCACAGGCTTTTGATGTTAACACCATATTTGACTATTGCAGTGTTTGGGGTCGAGACAAGACACTAGACCAATGAGCAATCTTTTGAATTGATTGATTTGCATGAGAAGACTTTGTTAATAAAAAGATGACCGGATAGAAAAAATAGAAGAAGTTATTTGGCCTCTAATTATCTGCGTCATGTCTGGTTAATTATGGCATTGAGCTAAAATTATTGCCTGGGTTACTAATGTAGCACAAGCTATAAATGTTTGACTTTTGCTGTTCTGTACAGAACAGCACTTATTCATCAGTGCTAGTTTAATTTGATATATAAACTTGTTTCCTAATTATTTTAAGTCTTTTGTTGAAGTGAAAAAGTGTATCATAGCTAATTAGCTGTCTTCAATCACCAAAGGTGGCAGGGGGATATTTTATCTAATTTTATGGGATTATATTGTATCTGTAAATGTCTGGAGTTTATTTATTTATTTCTCTGCCATTGTACATTAGGTGGAGACTTGCTAATTTACTTTACCACTGCTCTTTTCCCACCTACAAATGAGCAGGACATTGTTTGTAATTTCTGCTAATGAGCCCCTGCTCAAACTGGCAGGCCAAAGAGGATTTAAGTTGGAGTTGACAGGTCGATTTCAGACAACTTTGTTCAAATATTACCACAAAATTAGAAAAGCATTTGCAACAAGAAAGACGGCACAATAGCTCAGTGGTGTGCACTGTTGCCTCACAGTGAGAAGGTTCAAATCTGCTGACCTTTCTGGTTGGAGTTTGTTTCTTTTCCTCATGAGTGGGTGTTCTCTGGGTGCTGTGGTTTTCCTCCTACAGTCTAAAGACATGCAGGATAGGTGAACTGAAAAGTTTTAAGGCATCGAGGGCCTGTTGATGCCCTTTAGAAGAATCAAATATTCAATGAATTATTAAAGGCCAGTTCTACTTGTAAGCATGTGAACTTGTAAAAGCATGTAATTCTTTAATTTTCAAGTCAGTTTCCCTCAGTGTAATGGTTGTTGGAAATAATAACTCAAAATGCACTGGTAATGTTTTGGCCAACCCTTCAACTAAAGGCCACAAGTAGAAGTGTTGTGCTTTAACAATTTTTGTCAGATTAACACCTCTGTTTTCCCACTTATACTTGTCAAGCTAGGAGAATATATGAGCTGTTCATGATTATTTATTGCTTTGTGAGAGTTTAAAGATTCTTATTTACATTTTATTTTTGACATCTGCCTTGTCATTATGAATGCTACTGAAGTCAATAAACCCTGTGAATGCTGACTGCAGAATAGGGAGTGAATTTACTGTCTTATCTC
>NW_019445078.1:0-2070 GCF_002814215.2 Seriola lalandi dorsalis
CACACACACACACACACACACACACACACACACACACACACACACACACACACACACACACACACATACGCATGCACTGTGCTGACAATAGGCTGTCTGTCACCGTAATGATTGACTGGCAGACCCTTGTCTCTCTCTCCATCACTCTGACACACACAGAGGCCCACACGCAAACACACAATCAAACTAGCGTACAAGATTCCTCCTACACCGACACCCTGTCTCTTTCTCTATAACCACACACACAAACACACATACACACACGACACAGTACCTTCAGCCTCTCTCATCTGCAGCCTCCCATCACAATGCTATCTCTGCTCATTATGTCTCCTTTGTGTCCCTGCCCTACTGCCAAGAGCGATGGGGCCAGAACTCCTATTGTTCCAAGTCCTGTCTATCAAGCCACAGTACCGGCTTATCAAAATGAACATTACCATAACACTGGACCCACTGGCATCTTAGACAAAAAAAAGGAAATACCAAAGGTGAGCTGAGCAAACCCCACAATACAGCTCCACATAATGGTGTCTTGACATTTCCGGAGCGACAGGCAAAAGAAGGCTAATAGCTTTCTTGGTATACTGTGTATGTGTTTATTTGTTTTGTCGCTGGCGTATATGCTTGTGTGCATACATAAAGGTTTATGTGGATACATACAGTATATACATGTACAGCTGTTTTCTACAACTTTGTTGAACTTTAATTTACAGTATGATAAGCCACTGGTTAATAGGAGCATCTTGAAGTGGTATGTATGGGGTTGTAACAAGAGCGATACTCCATATCAAAAGATTTTTACTGGGTTGTGACAGAGTGGTGTCTTTTTTTAGCCCCTGGAACACCAAATAATTAAGATCAAAATTGTAAAAAATGCATTGAATATATCTGCTCTAATGTAAGCTGCAATTGTTTGAATGTCCAACTAACTAGCTTAGTACTTATGTTGTGTTACCCTTACTTAAAAAGCCGAGAGTTAACATTTAGCAACTACATTGCCCATAAACTAATTTTTAAAAAAGCCATAGTCTTTATCCTAAAAGCTCTCGTAATGTTAAAGGTAAAAAAAACATAGAGATGGTATAAACAAGTAAATAGGCTAAACAGGCAAACAGGAGAATGAAACAAGAGTCTGATCCTGCATTATCATGCTTATGACACTGGAACTTACACACTCCACTCTGCCATACAAAAAGAGAGCGCAGACACTGTTTTTAACCAACCCATGGAGTTTAATTTGCTGGATAAGCAAAGCAAATAAATTCTATTAACAACAGCTAACCAGCACAACCTCTCCCGCTGTCTGAGGTCAAGGACCATTTTCCATAAAAATTACTGAGAACCTCTTGTTGCTAGTGCTTGCTGGCCGTTGAGCCGGGGTGCAAGTCAGAGTCACAGTTAAGACAAGTTATAACGGCCCACAATGTCCTACACAGGAACTAATACAAATACCAATCACAAAAACTACCCAAATACAGTGGCAAGCAAGAAGCACACAACACAGCAATATTCAGTTTTCCCCACAATGTATTATACAGCTAGTGACCATGCAAAATTCCACCATATATTCAATAACCAGTTCAACCCAACCCAGAGTTAATGTCTCAGTCTTTCACCGTCAGAGTCAGTATATACAAGTTCTGTGCTCAGCTGGGCTTCTTTGTTTCTCTGAAATGTGTCAGAGTAACACTATTTGCAATGTATCAGCAGCATTGTACTATGTTGCTGACATTACCTCTTGTGGCACGATCCAGATCCAAAGCGGATGATCTATGGGAAACCTATGGAAGCACCGGGGACACTTTTCGGGGTATATGAATGAAACAGACTCCATATTTGAATGCAGTATGACAGCTGACTCTGAGGAAGTTTGCAGTGGCTGATAAACAAAGAGACACATGAGAGTGGAGGGTTGCAATCTTAAGTTGCATGTCACTCTTTTCTGCATAGCTGTCAGTCAGTGTTTGTGCTGTTAAGTGACTCGCTGTTTTAAAATATTCATTGAATTATTTCCCTCTGTGCAAATTTCATCCCCAGCACCAGGGTATATGCAGAATCTTTTTCAATCCC
>NW_019445079.1:0-2069 GCF_002814215.2 Seriola lalandi dorsalis
GGTCTGAACAGGGCAGTTCTCAAGGAACGGTCTCACCTCTGATGTCTCTGCATTGAAAAACAAGACTACTTTCTCTTTTTATTCATCTCTCTTAGATAAACAGACTGAAGAGAGCTGAGAGTATGAGTTGTTCTTGTAAGCAGAGAAGGTTCTTCATGTCATAGAGACTCTATTGTTCAGCAGATGTAACTCAAATGAGTAAATATCTAATACTTTGTTGTTTTACAGCTCCAACCTTTCCTGACAAGATGTCCCCTATCAAAGCTCTCACCATGAAGGACTATGAGAATGTGAGTGATTTGTATCATCAAGGTTATATTTTATATATAACTTGTTGGTATAGGCTTCTCGTTGCATTTTATGAGTTAATGTGACTGAGCTTGTAAGTATGAGGTTATGCGGTCAGCTTTACCCCACCACTACAAACAGGTTATTAGGATTTATTAAACCTGATCCTCGGTCTGACTAAAACCAAGCCATGCTGACCATTTATGGAGATTTAGTGATGAAGAGCGTTTGTAGGAGGAGGATTGAGGTAGGCTGAAGCCTATATTTCAGCATTTGAGTGGAATGCATGCTCAGATTTTTGGCTTGTGCTGGCTGCACGATTAGAGGTTTACGGAGGGGTCTAAACTTCTACCTCCTCCCTTTGACAGTCAACCCCAACCCCCATTACCAGATGTATGCTGTTCTGAGCCTGAAGCACAATGATGCACAGTCTACTTCACACACATACGCACCCAAACACACATACAGGCAAGAAGGACTCCCTTCATTTTAACAATAACCATACACATGGTCATTTTCTGCCATGTAAACATGTCCTCCTGGTTTCTCCCCCAGATAATGTGCTGGACTGCTGTTATTCTTTGACCCACATTTATTTGACTTAGCCTTGTTTTCTTATCATTGGACACAAGTAAAGGAAATTCCAATTTAATTTGGGACTAGACAGGGACTAAAATTTTTTAATCCAACTTTTTCAATAAAAATGTCCAGTTATTTTCCTGCTGTATATTAAAATGCATTTTCTTATTTTAATCTGCAGCAAATCACAGCTCTGAAGAAAGAGAATTTCAACCTGAAGCTGCGCATTTACTTCATGGAGGAGCGCATCCAGCAGAAATGTGACGACTCCACTGAGGACATATTCAAAACGGTGTTGTATTTACTTTAATATGCAAAAATGTGCCTTAGCCTCTATGTCTTTGTCATGCACATATGTTGCCCCTCAGTGCCTCATGTTGCATGTGACTCAGCGTTTCCTACTGGGACTAAATGAGATCACAACTTCAGCCACAACAACAGCTGGGTTTTGTTCAACTAAAATCCCACTTTTATGATCTTAGAACAGCCGTCTGCCTTTTCATTGTTGCTGTTTTGGAGTGAGATGTAAGCCCATTGGAATCTCATTAGGGCCACTTGTGTTTCTTATCTTCTTTTTTTTCCCAGTGAATTTGAGAAGTGAAGTGTCATGTAAGAATGTTATCTTTATGTACACACTCCAAGATAAACCTTGAGCTTTATTAAATTGGTCATATTAATTAACAATGCACCTCAAAAATCTCTGTAATATCTTTTCACCGTTTGTGCCAGTGATTTTGTGATGCCTCCAGATGTCGGACCTGTGCTATAATGGACTGAATGTTTTCTGTTTTATAGAATATTGAGCTGAAAGTGGAGTTGGAGTCTATGAAGAGGGAACTGGCAGAGAAACAGGAGCTACTTGTGTCTGCATCGTAAGTATTGTTCCCTATACAATCCTACTGTGTATGTGTACAATGTCGGCTAGGTTCACCTTTGCTGTCGTTTCAGGTGGCAGGTAGATGTCGTGGAATCCTAGTGCTGAAAATGTATGTCCACACTAACCTAATCTCCCTTTTAATGGTTTTTTTAGGAAAGCATTGGAGAGTCTGGCTGGTCGTGAATCAGGAGAACCCCAGCGTGTGAGAGATCAAGCTCAGAGAGAGATGGATGCACTTAGAGACGCATTTAACAAGAGGATAGCTGACCTGGAACAGGTGAGTCAGAAAATGATTTCAGTCTCTTGACCAGTATGCAGTACATTA
>NW_019445080.1:0-2069 GCF_002814215.2 Seriola lalandi dorsalis
TTTTTTTTTTGGGGGGGGGAATAAAATTTATCCGTAACCTCCAGGATGATCTTTGCAAACACAGGCAACCCGCTGAAGACAGCCAATCGTAAGCAGGTAGGCCAGAAACACACACATTTTTATTTATTTATTTTTTAATCTCTGCCTACTTTTATTTTTGCTCACACTTGAGGCAGCGTTTGACTAAATAGCCTGAATAATAGCAGCCACAAATGACATTGGAGAGCCCTCTCTGCCTTCCATATGGAAAATATGCATTTATATCAAATCCTTTTACTGCCAAATGGATTCAGTTCTATAAAAAAATAGACCCACTGCTATCAGCCGACTTGACAAACGGGAAGCTGATCCTCTGATAGGCTACAAGGGGAGGTAAAACCAGCTGCTGACCCGATCTATAGCTCTACAACCGAGACTTTAATTAATATGTCCATATAACCTTGTTTGCCCAGCCACTCGCCCACTCTGGTCAATATGCATGACGGTTACTGTAGTCTGTTTTATAGGTTAATGCATTCCGGGTGAATTCAGAGAGAGAGAGAGCGATATAGCTCAGTGTAATATATGTCAGTGTGCTGGACTGAAGAGAGCCGCTTGCATCCTTCATTTTGACCTCTCAGGTGAACAAAAAGGTAATTGAAGGCCGTGCCCCTTTGCTTTTCCCATCACACCTTCTGATTTAGATGGGAGATGAGAATAGAAGGCAGGCACCATGTAACCTCTGATGATGGAAATATAATCCCTTTTAAAGATGAAGTGGATTGCGGGTTCAGTTTTTGGCCTGCCGCCTGTAACACCTCAAATACCCACCTTTCAGATTCAACAGTAATATTTATTCATCAGACAATACTGTGCAATATTTTGAGGGCAGGAATCTGTAACCAACCACATCTAGGTCCCTGCAGGGGAGCAGTGAATGAGTTTCCAGTGTAGGTGTAGCACAGGTTTAGTCTGCTGTAAGGCCTGATGATGCTTCTGTGAAATAAACCACCATAGTTGCCCTCTAATAGAGTAGGCGCACCCTCTCTCAGAGGCCTGATGTGAACCCTTGGTGGTCTCAGAGAAAGTTAGCGTGGTAACTGCATACCAACAAAAATGTAAGGCCTCTGCTTGAACACATAACAGGCCGAACAGATGTTGCTGCCACAGCGATCAATGCCTCATCTGTAAAAGAAAAATAGCTACTGTGAACATTTAACAATCACACGACTGTGGAAGACTAGGTCGGTGATTCTTTTTGGCATGGCTGTAGCTGTATGCATGGCTTTGGCACTTTGGAGTGGATTGTCCTTTGGTTATGGACAGATGGTGGATTCTGCCATGCTTTGTCTTTGATCTGATCTGGAGAGGGTTTGGGTTGGCTGGGAGCTATTTTAATGAATGAGTAAGGGGAAGGAAATGCTTTGCAGGGCAGTGCGGTGTGGTTTGGCTCCCAAGTATGAAGAAAACAGTTGGTTTCTGATAAACATAACAGCAGGATGTAAGACGTGAACACAGATTTAATCACATTGTGATTCATAAACGCCCACGTAAAAATGAAACATCTTTTAATGTCCTTTGTGGTGTATTGGCAGACAGAATCACCAGGAGCCTAAAGGTCAAACCTACCTACCACTGAGACCCTGACAGTGGTGGGTGATGTATATTCAAATCCTTTACATAAGTAAAAGCACCTAAAACTACTCACATTTTATTACAAATAAGAGTCCCATATTAAAAATGTTACTTTAATGTGAAAGTAAGTACAGAATTATTATAAACAAAACTATTCATAATGCATGAACACGCCATTCAGAGCGTTGTATTATCAGTAACATCTTATATCTTTGGATGTAATTAGTTAATGTCATAATTTGTCAATGTGCCGCTAATTTCAGATGCTTTATACACCAAAGGACGGATTGGTAGTAAAGCACTGTATCGTATTTTAACAGCTCATCATATGTTTTTCATGTAAAATCTGAATCTACAGAGTAACTGTTCGGTACAGTACTCCTGTAAATTGACTCCCATCAGTGGAGCCTGATGTTGTTACAACATAGAAGACTGACTGTTATGTGGATCATTGA
>NW_019445081.1:0-2065 GCF_002814215.2 Seriola lalandi dorsalis
CACACGGACACACAAACACATATACAAAGGGCTGATTTAGGGAATGAGTAAACCGCTTGGAAAATGATCTAACAGACTTTGACTGTGAAGAAATTATTAATCACACTAAGTCCATCACAGCTAAATTATTCATGGTGTGAAATCATTTTCCTATCGTCAGATGAGCCTGTATGTGTCAAGTGGCTCAAATTAACTGCATAACATGACTGAGCTTTTTCAGTTTTCACTATAGGTGAAAAAAAAGATATTATGCGGTCTTGCAATTAACTCGTAATCCCTGCTGGATGACAACCTTGTCAAACTGACACTTAACAGTTGGCGTTGCGTGATAAGTGAGACGTAATGAGAAATGTGAAGTAAGTTTAATTCAAATAAATAACAACACTCAATTTGTTTGCAACATTTTGAAGATCTCAATTAATTCCCAAACTTTTGTGAGTTCCTTTGCCCTATTTTAAGTGTCATATCATACCGAGAAAGAGTGAGCGTGATGCTACCAACAGCTCAACTGAAATGATGTGCCAGTGTTTTCTGTTAACTCAGCATTCTTCCAAAGTAGACAAAAGAAGTAAACTGAATTGTTTCCCAGCCCTTGAAAGTCCTTGAACACTACTGTCAGTGGTGAAAAAATCCAAGTGCAATCTTCTTGTCTGACCTGATCTCTGGAGATCCTGATATATAATTATATTTTTCTCGCCAGAATAAAGTGGAAAAAAATAGTATAACCTGTTTCACCTCCCAGTTGCCTATTATTCGACAACACTGAGCTAACTTTTCTCTAAAACTAGATCTTGCACTGAATATGATCCTAACTCTGAGCTCTCTTCTGATGTTATGTTTGACTTCTAATAATGGCAAATTTCAGTGTAATTTGGGGACACTTCAAACTGTTTTTGTTACCATTTTATCTGGTTTAGATCTCAGTGGTGCAGGTCTGTGTGGATGTGGTACAGGCACAAAGGAAACATTGAGACAACCAAGTTTGCAGTCACACCTTCTCTCCATCGTGTACAGAATATATGGAAACATTCAGTGAGTTCACTCATTGACATGTCAAGAGGAACTTGCAGAGGAGAGAGCGAGGGAGAGGAAGAGCCGCATTGAATAGATGATATGCGACAAATCTCTTCAGTCATCCAATTTGTTTCCCACTTATGTGTCAATAACTGAAAAGACAAAACAGTCTTCTCTTTTTGTCTCTGAACCAAAGGCCCTTGTTAAAAACCACTTTTGACGCCAAACCAACTCTGTTAGATCCTGTAATACAAGTGATAAGACACTTTTGAACTTGTTGTTTCAGCCTGAAGATGGAGGAGAACACAACTCAGACCAAAATGTTTGCACTGAAATCTATTTATTGCACAATTTCCCATTTACTTTTAAGTCCCTGTGTTGTCTTCCCTCTCTCCGGCATACATAAACACCAAATCAAGCACTTGAGTGACTATATATTTTACCTTTATTCCCTCTCATATATTTCATTCCGTCTCTGCTTTAGTCCTTTCTTCCTCATCATTCTTCCACACTTCTCCTTGTCAGAACAATTACTGTTTCGAGAGCTGTAGAATAAACTGTCATTATTTTGCCTCCTCTCTGAGTCTGTCCTCTATAACCGCAAGGTCAAACACTGTAAAAGCCCTTCACAATAGCTGCATTCATATTTAGATGGTGGATAGAAGGCAGCGATCTTGGACAGTGTTCATCTTCAGTGAGAGACGATGATTAAATCTGACACTGCTGACTTTGGGCTGAATCCCCTCAGTTTCAGAGCTGCCCCGGTGCTTTACATTTGGAAGCGGTTTGTCACTGAGATCATACAAGGTCCACATGGCTGAACAGAAGTAATGAAGCAGCTGCCTTAAGGTGTGTGCAGACCTCTCGACCATAAGGTTACCAGCTGAAAACCAACAGGGAAATCTGTTCAAATGAAGAAAAGACTTATGATTTCTCCTCCCTGAGCACTTACCATGAAGGTGCCCTTTAACAACAAACTTAACCCCCAACTGCTCCAGCAGAGCAGCTCCAAGACCATCTGTATAGGAATGTGGGTTTGCCTTGATGACCT
>NW_019445082.1:0-3073 GCF_002814215.2 Seriola lalandi dorsalis
CACACACACACACACACACACACACACACACACACACACACACACACACACACACACACACACTTTTCTTGCTCTCACTCCACACCATCCCATCCCCTGCCCCCCCCACTCCCCCTCCATATGTCTTTCCACTCCACATTTCTCCGGCTACATTTCTTCAACTTATTACTCCCAGAGAAGGAGAGAGAGTGAATGATTCTTCTAACTCATCTCCCACTCTTTGTGACACATCATTTGTTGTTCTGATTAGAGCCCATAACAGCGCCTCCGGAGTGTGTGCAGAGCTGATGGTGTGTGTCTGTGAGTGTTTGGCTACAGGAGGAAAGTGGCTGTCATTAACTTGGACTTGTGGCTGGCTCGTTGTCTGTGCTGCTGATGACCTGCTGAGGTCCAAGAAGCAAGACAGACAGTTGTGTGTGTCTGTTCATAAAATCAACACCACTGTGCAATAATAAAATTGGTTGAATTAAACTTTACACTAAAGGGGTTAATCAATGTTTTTGCTGGTAATTTCTACCTTTTTAGCCACCACTTCGGTCGAGACCAAAATATCTAAACAACCATTAGATGGACTGCCATGAAATTTGTGGACAGTGCCGTTTCTTTCAGGATGAAGACCCCTGACTCTGGAGATCCCCTGACTTTTGCTCTAGTACCACCATGCTTAATACACTTATTATATATATGGCTGGAGTCGATCCAAGCTGACATTGGGCAAGGGCAGGGTGCACCCTGGACAGGTCGTCAGTCTATCACAGGGCATGAATTTGAGCAATTTATCAAGTAAAAATAAAAACTTGTTAGTTTTAGCCTCTCGTATGTGAAAAAGTGCTTGACTTCTATTATAATATAAATATAATATTATATGTGTTTCTTGGAGGACATTCCTTGAAAGCTGGTAATGTGCGATAGGCATTTGCCATTATTGTTGACATTTCATACAATAAATGATTAATTGAAAGAAGCAGCAGATTTAGTGATAAAGAAAATAGTAGTTTCTTACAGCCCTGCAGCTCTTCTCACCTGATTGGATTTGTGTAGGAAAAACCGTGTGTTTCAATCTTCCAGGTTTCCGGTACTATCAACAATTGTTCTACTTTTTCACACCAGTAATGAACACCTCAAGATCGTGTTCTCTGGAGATGGTAAGGTATGTGATCGGGGGTGGATTGTAGCAAACACCTCCAACTGCAGCCTCCCTCCTCCACCTCTTCACTCCCCATCTTCCTCCTGTCCTGTCCTTCATCCTCCCTCTTCCTATCGTTTTTCTCTGTCCTAGGTGGTGTCGCTACTGAACATGAGTAATGATGTTGTCATCTCTGTAAGTCTCCATTTATCAATGTCAGATGGGGGAGCAGTGTGCTGGATGAGTGTGTGTGTGTATGTGGTGATGGTGGGTGGGTGGGTAGAGAGATGAGGAGAAACAAGGCACCTAAGGAGAAGGGAAAGGAAAGATGTGGCAGGAGTATGAGGAAAAGCAGAGGACGGTGGGCATGACGAAGACAAGAGATGAAGAAAAGGGGCGTGGCTGACAGAGGATGAGGAGGAGTGAGTTTGAAATGGGTGGATCGTGAAAAAGATGAATTACAGCCAAAAGGTCCCGGCCCTGCGTGTGTTCTTTCTGTCTGTCTGTCTGTCTGCTGACACCAACAGGGAGCCCATGATTCATCGTAGCTATTACTGCCAGACAGAATTAAGGCTCTGCTCTTTAGCATATGCAAGTCTAATTATGCAAATCAGGTCTGTTAGACAAAACATTACTGCAGTAGTTAGTCAGTCTGGTTTTAGGCGCTACATGAATGAGTGCGCATTTGTCTCCGTCAGTCTTATGACCCTGAAATGAAATGAAATGACTGCTTGTCAGCTAACTGGATAAGTATTGATGTTGTTGTTGTGTATGCACACACATGGTGTCGTAATGTATGGCGCCCTTAAATGGACAATAACCTACAAACTGATAAAATAAAGTGAAACTTTACTCTTTATTTTTCACTATAGCTGCAATTATTTAGCATTCACAAGTTTCATTCGTCCAGATTTTGTGTGTTAAACATCAGAAGAGAGTCTAGCTAGATTAACGAAAGGCGCTGGTAGCTAAACACAGACCACCAGACTTTTCATCATTAAACATCATAAAACTACACCAGCCATGATGTTAATCTTCCATATATTGCATTCATTTTGTATAAACTCTTTTAACAGTAGCTAAAGCATTGTAGCATTTCAGTTTATAACATCATCCGTCTCTTCAAGTGCATGTTTCTAGTCTTCATCAAGAACAATTGAAATAAGTCTCTGACTTTATGTCCTCCTTCCTTGACATTTTGTAAATGTGTATAATTTAATGATTTTACTTACAATGGCAGACTAAACTAAAAGCGTTAATATAGTGATAGTTAACTAACTTTGTTGGCATTTACTTGCCAAACATATTCAGATTTTCTTTTATTAAGGGAACTGTATTTTACTATTTTGATGAATTCAGTTTTAGTCAGTTGTACGTTGTCGATGTAGGCAGTTATACATTTTGTCAGTTCTGGGCCTCCACAGTTGCGGTGTACTGACTGTAAATGAACACAATGAACAACAGAAACTTTTATTTAATATGATCAGCGAGAACATTATCTCTTTATTGTATCTTTTTGAAAAACAAACAAACAAAATGTCTTTTGTAACTCTCTTTTGTTAACATTTCAGAATTCTGTACAGGATAAAAAGAAATAAGCACTGCTTAAGAACAGAGTCAAATCTCAAACTAGAAAAAACAAATGAAAAAAATTCCAAAAAAGAGAAGAGGTTTACAATACAAATTAGTAGTAAGACATTGTCTGAAGTGCAATGGCATAGCTCAGATGGGTTAAAAGTAAAACCAAAAAACTTAAAAATAAAAATACTTCTCTATTTTTCCAACAAACAGTAAATTCTTTACAGAGTAGAGACTGTATTATCTGATGTATTTAAACCTGTAAAAACATATTTACAAATAGCCATTATCTTTTATATACTTTTTCTCATAATCACATATATGTCAGCACCAGTAAAAAAAAAGAACAAAAAACGAATAAAATAAAAC
>NW_019445083.1:0-1681 GCF_002814215.2 Seriola lalandi dorsalis
CTCATCCTCATTTATGATCAT
Organism: Seriola lalandi dorsalis; assembly: GCF_002814215.2. Lineage (NCBI taxonomy): Eukaryota > Metazoa > Chordata > Actinopteri > Carangiformes > Carangidae > Seriola > Seriola lalandi. The sequence continues at coordinate 22 of NW_019445083.1, forward strand.
GTAGAGATCTGTCATACAGATAGCACACACACACATGCTCGCGCACACTCTCCAATATCACCTTGCTGCAGTACCTTTTCCAGCTGGGGACAGAGTACACAGTTTATAATCACAACACTCACTCACAGCAATGCAGTGATTATACAGGACAAAGACTGACTGTCAAATTGTTTTTCCAAACATATTCAAATTACATTATTAGCAAGCATATAAGACAATGCTTTTCTCTGGAAATACATTTGGAAAAGTCGAAGTGTTATTGTATTTGAGGACTATTTACAACATGAGATATTCTTTTTGAATGGATGGAGTACTAGTGGTTTAATAGAGTTTTTTTAATGTTTCACTTTTACAAGAGAAAAGGATTGATGGGGATGATGATGAGGAAGATGAGGACTCTCTTTTCCTTGGACTAATACTATTTTGGTGAAACTTTCACAACAAGACTAGTAAAGTATTTTGTCAAAAACAGGTGTTGGAAAAGGGGAGACCGTCTCATAATTAGCTTAATTTTACATTCGGGGCAATACACTATTTTTACTAATTCATTTATTTGCAAAACAAGATTTGAAAAGATAGAGAAAGTTATATTATAATTATCTAACCTTGATGACCAGAAAGACGTCCTGGGAGGGGTAGGTGATGGAAAATATAGCAGAGCGTGCCAGTGTAGAGATGGCCGCTGTCTGAATGTGTGGACGCAGCATGGCCTTCGTCTGCTCAGAGTTCAGGTCAAAGAAAAAGTTCTCTGATATCTGAGGGACACATACAAAAAGGTAATCGTGACATGTTCATAAGATGAATGTAATACTGTCAACACAACATGACAACCATTAGTATAAAATCACATTTTGAATGAATGGCTGTATTACTGCAGCCTGATTTCTTGCTCATAGTGGCTGACAAACATGATAACATTTCAGTGACAAATGACCCACTTGTGAAATAATGGAGCTCCTGTGCAGAGCAAAATATATGAGAGATCCACTTATCAAGGCAACTGCTACCCTCTAGTGTCTGTCAGCTAAACGGGAGCAGAAGGAGGAAGATGAACTTCTTCAGATAGATACATAGTTCCAGTGTATGATTTAACTGCATTCCCACAAGCATAACAGGGCCACAACATAAAATTTTATAGTCCACTCATCAAATTCGTTTTGGCCTCCCAACAATTTTAATGGTTTGCAGAAGTGACCCAACAACTCAGGGCTGAGGAGGCACTGAGGAAAGCATAACAGCTTACCTTTTTCTTTTCCTTGACATCGTATAAGGCCAAACTAGCAAATATGGGTTCAATTTCGATCTCAAACCTTCAAGGGGAGAGAAAAAGGAGTGAGTCAGCAGAAAGCAGCAGTTAAATAAAAGAGCTAAAAGGCTTTTTTTTTTCTTGAAAAAGGCTGTCCACCACTTACTTCAAGGACAAGCACTTGACGAGTAGCCTCTGGCCAAAGTGTTCTTTAGGTACTTCAGGCACACAGTGGCGTTCAATTGGCTCCTCCTACACATTCACACAGAAGGTCACATACAAAAAACAGCGAAAATGATCAAAACGACTGAATTTCTGTACGTCCATGCTGTGATGAAAAGGTCTTCACATTTAATTTATGCAAATTTATTCATTACAAAGAAACTCACTAGCATCCTGGGACTGGTTTCAAAT
>NW_019445084.1:0-1313 GCF_002814215.2 Seriola lalandi dorsalis
AAAGAAAGCTTTGCTGGTGATGGTGAACTTGTTGATCCAAAAAGAAGATATCATGAAGTGGTGGGCAGCTTGATACATGTACAAGACCTGATCTCAGAAAACTGTCATAATACCTATTAGAGCCAAAGGAACAGCAACGGACAACTGCCAACGACAAACCAAGAGTTGTGTTTCAAGACAAGAGAGGAAAAACTCAAATTTGTTGCATATAGTGATGCTGACTGGGCAGCAGATCAAACTGACAGATGAAGCACAACAGGGTACTGTTTTAGTTAAACTAAAAATGAGCCTATTTGCTCATGGAGATTTAAGCAGCAGCCAACAGTAGCTCTATCTACATATGGAGCAGATTAAATGGCACTGGCTGCAACCACACATAAAGTTTGTGGGTTATATGTTTGGAAAGTGAACTGCCAGAGAGTTATGAGGTCTGTAATTGTGCACAAAGTGTGTAATTAATGACATTGTGGTGAGTGTCAACTGAAAGGCTAAGATGCTCTTCAGGTGTGCTCTCACACTGATGTCATGATCAGTGATTCATGGATAAATGAATATGTCCAAATAAAGAAATTCTCTTTCCGGTTGAAGCGGCACTGATGATGAGCATGTGTGATTATTCCCCTGTGAAATATGTGTAATTAACTACCCTTATGATGACAGCGCCAACAGTGGTATTTACATTAATGTATGTCCCTGACTCTCTGCTGGCTCTGTCTCACTGCACCCATCTTTTATTATTTATTGTGAATGCCATTACATGGTTAGCATCTGGAAAAAAGTGCCACGCTGAGGCTGAGCCCATGAGGAACGCTTTACACTCCACCAGAAGGGTGCCATTTATCACAGCTTTGGAAAGCTACAAGTTAAAGCCAGTGTTTTCTAATAATAATTACAGCTGTAAAATTAATATGTTTTGTCACACACAACAGCTTGACTGCAGTCAGGAGTTTAAGGCGCTTTAAGGCGTTTTCGAGCCTCTCAGCGGCTACTCCCACGTTGTAGCAGCTCCACCTGGTTGCCTGACAGGTAATCATTTTTTTAAGTTTGCTCATGCGCATTGAGGATAATCCTCAGCCCTTTGACGAGTGATTAGCTGTTAGCTAATCATCGGGCAGTTACGATATTGCACGTATTATAGGCATGCGCGGGTGTGTGTGGAAAATAAACTTGGCATTAGGATCCAGCAGTAGCAAGTAAACTAGCAAATTACACTGATTTATCATCTACGTGAAAGATCCGTAGCAGGTTTGAAGCAGAATATTGTTACACAAGTAGCGCAGCCCGTCTCAGGAAAAGCGTGTATGTGTAGAGAG
>NW_019445085.1:0-1788 GCF_002814215.2 Seriola lalandi dorsalis
ACTACTACACTAACAGCCTGGAGAAGCTGAGAATGCACACTGTCAATTCCCGCCATGAGGCTAGCCTCAAACTCTACAAGGTTAGTGATCCTCAAGCTCCTTCATCACACTCACCACTCAACCTTGTCTTGACATTGCGTCACAATTTTCATACAATTACTGAATATATACATAAGTGGGGGGGGGCATGCACATAGGTAGGATGTCAGTAGCAGAGACATTTATATCATATTAGACTTTTTCATGTCACACAAAAGCCACCCTGCAATATGTTAATGCTGTCTATATTATCACACAATTTGGGGTGTTATAATATGACTATGAGGAGTAGTACTGTATGTTTGTGCCATATTTAGGAGTATTTATAGTATGATCCAACTGAAATTTGAGTTTTATACAAATGGTATAATGTGTCCTTAATCATCTCCCTGCGCTGTAAATGCTCTATCTAGTGCTGTCCACACCAGTATACTGGCTGCTCTCCCAACGCATGAATGAGACATATAGAAAAGGGGGCCACACTGCTGCCATGAGAAGAACATGGCAGGTGAAGCTGGTTTGTAGGCCTAGGGGTGAATCACTTGGAGACGAATGAAGAAGTGTGAGGAGACAGAGGTTTGGTGCTAATACTCCTTGGAGCGGGAAAGGCTGAATCGTTCTCGACAGCCGTATTGATTTTTGCTGGACTTGGAGCTTCACCTTCTCCTCTAATCATTCCATAATAGCCAATGGATGAACACTCTCAGAACAAATGGCCATAAATCTAACAGGCCTGATTCCACTTAGGTACCTATCCTGTGTGTCTGCGGCTAAGACCACTCTGCGCTTAACCCAAACTGGCATAGCTGCGCACGCACGCATGCACACAAACATACAATGCACAACAAAACACATACAAACACAGGCAACATGTGCTCCCCTATAAGCCTACACTACATGCAGACCAACAGAATCTAATATATAATACTGCAATGTGAACTCTCTCCTAGTAGATGTGGCCTTTATTTATAAGTTCACTCAATTAGTCTTTTTCTCTCAAAAAGTAAACAGGCAAAACAAATTGAACAATTTTATTGCTTGACACTTGGAGTCTTGGTATGTCATTGTATGACTTCTTTTGGAGAGGAGTTTTTCAGACGCATGTGAAAAATGTGCTGCTGAAAGCATGGCATTTTTAATCACATTAAAAACTAATGTGGCTGTCTATTGAAAATCATCCAGTATTATTAATGGCTCCTTAGATCCACTGGCATGGCAGACATGTTTCATGTCCACAAAGCATTTGTACTGAAATAACAGTAGGGGAGAAATCAATTGTCAGTGTTTTGTTAAAAGCTGTGATGCTCCTAGCGCAGCTTTTGAAGAGGGCCAGGTGACACAGGAGGTGTTCAGGGTAGAATATGCAGTTTGGCTTGTCAGTCTGGTTTGCACTGGGGACAACATAGACCAAAAAACACTTTCATTTATTTATACATACATTGAAATTCAGATATGCAACATAACCTGTGGATGTGTTGAGTCATTTGTGAGACAAAGAAAATGCAAAGCAAGATATCTTTGTGTTTTCCCAGCCCATGGTCATCCTCTCTTGGCCTTAGCTGCTGGACTTACTGGCCCACATTCCAATGATAGTCTCACATTAGACCAAAATAGACAGGCACTGGCATACTCCCTCTCCTTTCCTCACACCTTTGAGGGGAGAGACTTGTTTTGTCTCACAAGATAAGGTACAGTTTATATTACATTATCTGTGTGCTTTCCACTTTCCTGTGAGCCCAAAAGGCAAAA
>NW_019445086.1:0-2058 GCF_002814215.2 Seriola lalandi dorsalis
TCACCGTCTATCGCTGCAAGTTGGAGAGAAAAGACTTAGAATTTGTCCAGAATGAGACAGGCCGCCCCACGGTATCCAACACTGCCATGCTGCTGTACCAAGGGATGTAAGAAGACTGCCTGTTTCTCCAGGATCCCTCCAGCCATTATCTAATTGGGTGAAATTTCAGTTTTCTATACAAAAAGCTGAGGCACAGCTTGTTAGTCATTCTCCTCACAGCCTCCCGTCCACCACAGAGGACTCAGTCTGTCTGCACTGGTCACTTTAAATGGACGTGAGCGTTGCAATTTTCTCTCTAACTAACTCTAATACTATAGCAGTTTTTAATTGTGCTGATCCGGGAAGTTCATGAATTACACATCATTTCTGTGAAGGGACAGAAAAGGAGAAAAATGCCTTGCACTGATTCTTCAGTGCTTTCAGAAAGTATTCAGACCCCCTTCACTTTTTTCACATGTTGTTACGTTGCACATTTTTGCTAAAAAATAACGATAATCATGAAAAACTGAAATATGACATTGACATAAGTATTCAGACACTTTCAATTTTGAGACATTTCTACACCTTTGTTGGAGTCCACCTGTAGTGGAGCAGGTCGTCCGTGGGTTCGGTTCCTCCTGGCTCCTCCTCCACATGTCGAAGCGTCCTCGGGCAAAATACTGAACCCCAAACTGCCCCCGATGTCAGTGTATGTGAATGTGTGTGTGAATGGGTGAATGTGGCGTGTGTTATAAAGCCTTTTGATTGGTTGATAAGACTAGAAAAGTGCTATATAAGTGAGGTCCATTTACCATTTTCCATGAGGAGGAGGGAGCTGCCTGCAGAGCTCAGAGACTGAGGGGAAGGAGACAGAAAAGAGGCCTCCATCGTTCTTAAATTGAGTCTCATAAATGATTAACCATAAACTTTGGATTTATAATTCATAATTAGAATTAACAAAATAAATGGAAACTCTAGTGAAATGATTAGTGTTTAAATTTAGTTATAATTATATCACACCCAGTAATGAAGATATCTGAAGTACTGTGTTCGCAGAGGATGTTGTTGCGACTTTTCCGAGCTGGTCAGCCGGTTCGGGCTTTGCGTCTCTCGCTCGGAGAGTCGTCAGTGTTCAGAAATGAAAGGGAATCGATCGTCTTCTGCCTCTGTTGAAACTCGGTGACTTGTATTACAAATGAACTGCTTACAACAGCTGATGAGTACATTATCTCGCACAATAAAACTGTGGCCAGGTTTAATGTAAGGAAACAGGGTGTGTTGGTGTTTGTCCTTCGTTCTGCCTCGGCGCAGCAGAGAAGGAAAGAAGTTAGTTGATAAGACGACGTCATGCGTCGCTGCCTTACACTGACTGTGACTGTTCAGGCAGGAAGTTGATTAGCTGAGGATTATGGAAAACTTGAGTCCATGTGGAGCCATTTGAAAACCCCTTCAAGTTCATTTACAGCCACATAGCACACATCTAAATGAGCTGCAAGAATGTAATTACACTTGTACACGGAAGCTGTCAGCAAATTAACTCTAAACTGTACTAGAAATACAGCTGCTGAAGAACAGATGCTGTGTTTCTGAACAGTTTCCAGTGGATATCAGAGGTGCAACATCGCCATGACTGAGCTGTAGCGCCACCCGAAAGCAGCACAGTCAGATCCACTGGACAGTGTAGTTGACTAATTGTTTCACCTTCTAAATGCGGGTTCTGTCTCACTGATACTCTCACTGCCGTCCTCCTCCACAGCCAGAGGCGTCTCCCGCCGCTGAGGTATCCCCGCCCCACACGACCCCCGGCACCGGCCGGCCTCTCAGTCCCCGGCAGCGTCGCACCCAGCAGCACAGCCACCAGGCTCAGAGAGACAGCAGAGAAGCGGCCAATAGGCCGGCCTTCGCCGCGCCCCCCCGTCAGCCTCAGGAGGAAAGCCACGCGGGCTCCGCCGTCCTCATCGTGGTGCTCACTCTGGCTCTGGCTGCGCTCATCTTCCGCAGGATCTACCTGGCTCAAGAGTACAAGTTTGACTACGAGCTGTGACCACACACCAGGCCTCCCCTCCCTCCCTCCCTCCC
>NW_019445087.1:0-2057 GCF_002814215.2 Seriola lalandi dorsalis
CATTCCTTTGCATGTGTTAGCTTCACAGGTTTTGCTGTTGCTATGAGCAAAAATTGCACTTGAAAATTGAAATGGCTACTGTAAACATTTCAATGTCCTACCTTGTTACTGCTGCCATTACCAAAAAAGACTCACACACTCTCAGTGTGATGCATGTTGCCTTGTCTTTGTTCCTTGAATTCATCATTATTTTCTGCCAGATTGTCCTAGATTAAAATGCACAGTTGTTTGGATGTTTCACTGTATTCATTTATTATTTATTTTATTAATTATTTTTTTCTTTAAAAATACACTGTAACACTCTCCCACATGGAATAAAGTTAAATTAAGCTCATGTATCTGAATTCAGCATTAGTCTTCTTTTACATACCTTAAAGATAACATGCATAAATATCAATGTAAATGATTTGTTTTACACTTTACTCAGTGCTAGCATCTATTGATTTACAAATACAAGTTCTCAGCTTGTGATATTTCCTCCTGTAGATGTTTTTCCATCCTCTGTGCTGGATGTCCTGTTTGGCTTAAGTCCTTAAAGTTTTGTGCTGCCGTGCATGTCCTGAAATCAGACCAGTTTTTAGAAAGACATTTAGTTAAATTGACATGATCAAATGCTCTTAGGTCCTTTAATATGTTTGGATTGTTCAACGCTGACAATCAGCTATTAACTAACTTATGTGTTATGAAGTGTGCATACAGGGATCAGGCATTTTACACTTTGTCTGACTTTAGTGACTTGACAGTTGAGTATCAGCTTACGGACTGTCCAAACAAAGTGTCACCTGATCATACTCACCACTGATGACTCGCATCTTGGGAATGATGTTGCTCCACGGTGGTTCAGACAGTAGAGCACAGCATCGTGAACGGAGGCAAAAAGTTGTCTCTTTGTTATCGACTCGGAGAAGAAGTCACCAAGCTCCAACTGCTCCACCACAGAGGCTGAAGAGCAAACAGTTCACTCGTGGAGACATTACAAAGATTATAAAACCTTGTCATGAATTACAGTCTTAAGGAAGTGGGAAGGTATTCACTTACCCTGACAACCAGCCATGTAGATATCCACATCAATCTCACTGAAGTCCTGGAAAATCTGTCAATGTAATAAATAATGAGTATTTCTCCTCATCATCATCTAAAGTCACTAGTGCACCAATCTTTAAAAAATCTGTTTTCACATATCTTCCCCATCAAGTGATATTAAGTCTAATCAACCCAGTAACCTATCTCACCCTAGATCATCAGGGTTATCTCTTAAGCTCCCCCTATAAAACTACCAAGACAACCTGTATACATTGCTAATGCTTCTCAAATTACATTTACATTATTTGTTAAACGGATTTGACACCTGGATGTATAGTATATAAGGATCCTCCTCTAAGCTTTAAAAACAAGGGGAAATCTAGTGACATTTAAGATTTTCAGTCATGTCTTACCCTTTGTTTAAAGGAAATCTGTCCCTTTAGTACTTACATTTTTCATAGCCTTGATAGCCACTGTGTCAATGAAGTTAGCTGTGGAGAGGTCAAGAATGATGGAGTGAATATCCCAGGTCCACTTGCCCAGAGAACCCAGAGAGACCCGCTCCAGGTCACGACTCAGTGTGTCCTCACTGCTGGAGCCCAGAGTGGTGGTGTCTCCGTCCTGCAGCTCAGACATCCACCCTAAACTTGTGCAGTCTGGATCTCCTCCTTTCAGGTATTCCCATCTACAGTGGCCGTCTGGTGCTCGGGGAGAGGTTGGAATGACAAACACCGTCCCATTCTCTCTCTCCGTCCAGCCTTGTTCTTCATTGTCTGTAACATTCCCGTCCATGCATGTGTCCCTCCAGCCGGCCTCTTCCTCCACAGAGAACACCTGCTGCTGCTGCTGTTGTTTAGCTGCCCTCTGTGCTCGTCTCTGAGGAGTAATCAGCAAAAGAAGATATCTACTGTAAAGTGGTTTGTAGACTTTGTAGAGATTAGCCAATCAGACCCACAAGGAAGATTTTTGTACAAATTTTCTCATCACGTTTTGAAGAGGTGAATAAAGGGTCAAACAGCTAAAAAAAAAAAAAA
>NW_019445088.1:0-2057 GCF_002814215.2 Seriola lalandi dorsalis
CATTCCTTTGCATGTGTTAGCTTCACAGGTTTTGCTGTTGCTATGAGCAAAAATTGCACTTGAAAATTGAAATGGCTACTGTAAACATTTCAATGTCCTACCTTGTTACTGCTGCCATTACCAAAAAAGACTCACACACTCTCAGTGTGATGCATGTTGCCTTGTCTTTGTTCCTTGAATTCATCATTATTTTCTGCCAGATTGTCCTAGATTAAAATGCACAGTTGTTTGGATGTTTCACTGTATTCATTTATTATTTATTTTATTAATTATTTTTTTCTTTAAAAATACACTGTAACACTCTCCCACATGGAATAAAGTTAAATTAAGCTCATGTATCTGAATTCAGCATTAGTCTTCTTTTACATACCTTAAAGATAACATGCATAAATATCAATGTAAATGATTTGTTTTACACTTTACTCAGTGCTAGCATCTATTGATTTACAAATACAAGTTCTCAGCTTGTGATATTTCCTCCTGTAGATGTTTTTCCATCCTCTGTGCTGGATGTCCTGTTTGGCTTAAGTCCTTAAAGTTTTGTGCTGCCGTGCATGTCCTGAAATCAGACCAGTTTTTAGAAAGACATTTAGTTAAATTGACATGATCAAATGCTCTTAGGTCCTTTAATATGTTTGGATTGTTCAACGCTGACAATCAGCTATTAACTAACTTATGTGTTATGAAGTGTGCATACAGGGATCAGGCATTTTACACTTTGTCTGACTTTAGTGACTTGACAGTTGAGTATCAGCTTACGGACTGTCCAAACAAAGTGTCACCTGATCATACTCACCACTGATGACTCGCATCTTGGGAATGATGTTGCTCCACGGTGGTTCAGACAGTAGAGCACAGCATCGTGAACGGAGGCAAAAAGTTGTCTCTTTGTTATCGACTCGGAGAAGAAGTCACCAAGCTCCAACTGCTCCACCACAGAGGCTGAAGAGCAAACAGTTCACTCGTGGAGACATTACAAAGATTATAAAACCTTGCCATGAATTACAGTCTTAAGGAAGTGGGAAGGTATTCACTTACCCTGACAACCAGCCATGTAGATATCCACATCAATCTCACTGAAGTCCTGGAAAATCTGTCAATGTAATAAATAATGAGTATTTCTCCTCATCATCATCTAAAGTCACTAGTGCACCAATCTTTAAAAAATCTGTTTTCACATATCTTCCCCATCAAGTGATATTAAGTCTAATCAACCCAGTAACCTATCTCACCCTAGATCATCAGGGTTATCTCTTAAGCTCCCCCTATAAAACTACCAAGACAACCTGTATACATTGCTAATGCTTCTCAAATTACATTTACATTATTTGTTAAACGGATTTGACACCTGGATGTATAGTATATAAGGATCCTCCTCTAAGCTTTAAAAACAAGGGGAAATCTAGTGACATTTAAGATTTTCAGTCATGTCTTACCCTTTGTTTAAAGGAAATCTGTCCCTTTAGTACTTACATTTTTCATAGCCTTGATAGCCACTGTGTCAATGAAGTTAGCTGTGGAGAGGTCAAGAATGATGGAGTGAATATCCCAGGTCCACTTGCCCAGAGAACCCAGAGAGACCCGCTCCAGGTCACGACTCAGTGTGTCCTCACTGCTGGAGCCCAGAGTGGTGGTGTCTCCGTCCTGCAGCTCAGACATCCACCCTAAACTTGTGCAGTCTGGATCTCCTCCTTTCAGGTATTCCCATCTACAGTGGCCGTCTGGTGCTCGGGGAGAGGTTGGAATGACAAACACCGTCCCATTCTCTCTCTCCGTCCAGCCTTGTTCTTCATTGTCTGTAACATTCCCGTCCATGCATGTGTCCCTCCAGCCGGCCTCTTCCTCCACAGAGAACACCTGCTGCTGCTGCTGTTGTTTAGCTGCCCTCTGTGCTCGTCTCTGAGGAGTAATCAGCAAAAGAAGATATCTACTGTAAAGTGGTTTGTAGACTTTGTAGAGATTAGCCAATCAGACCCACAAGGAAGATTTTTGTACAAATTTTCTCATCACGTTTTGAAGAGGTGAATAAAGGGTCAAACAGCTAAAAAAAAAAAAAA
>NW_019445089.1:0-2056 GCF_002814215.2 Seriola lalandi dorsalis
AATATATCTTCAGTCCAATATATCTTATAAAGCTAAAATACTGTAAAGACATTGCTCAGACATTGTGTGCCTTTTCAGTTGTTCAGTAATGACATAAGTGTTATTCATAATGTTCAATAATGCTGTCTTGCCTGCAATAACATTCAGCTTAGGTCTTGTGTGAAACATGTAATGAAAAAGACAAATTAAATGTATTTACTTAATTATTTCAGCAGTGGGTCAAGTGATGCAGATATCACTAATTTCCTACTGTCTCTCAGCACATGAAGAGCTCACTGATTATATTTTTGCGCATGTATGTGATTTAATTAAAGCAATATGACCTGTTCGGTTAACGATTTGACAGTCCTGACACTTACAAGTATCTTCTATAAATGATATTGTAGCTAATGCTACTAGCTAAAAGCTACTAGCTTGCCCCACTTGGAAGAATTTTACTGGATGTTTACCAACGTGTAAAAAGGTTTTTTAAAGACTAAAATGCAAAACTCTAAAGTAAACCAACAAATTAAGCAAAATAAACGTTTCCAATATTTTTATTGGAGGTAAAGCCTCTCCTCACCTGGCTGGGACGTTTTGGCACTGGACAAAAAGTGACTCCTACACTATCTGCGCACATCATTGTGCAGAAATGTCTATATTATTTGTTGGTAGGTTGTCGCATTAGCTGTTTCACTGGTAGATAAATGCAATGTTTGTATTGCTTTGACTGGCTTAAGAATAGAAAACAGCAAAGTCTCAGTTGAAATGGGTCACCCATGTGGCTGGGTCATGGCCTGCCTCAAAATTCAATTCAATATTTAAAGCTTTACAGATGTTAAACCTGGACCAATCAATTAGTTTACTGTGAAAGTTGCTAACATGTCTGGCTTCCAAAGCACTTTTTTTTTTTTGGCTTGTAGACCTACATGTTTGGGACATATAAGGGTACCACTTTCTGATAAGTCACCATTTATAAAGGGTTTATAAGTTCATATCAATGGCTCATTAAAGGTTAATAAATTATTACATTATAGGTCCGTTATGAGCTGGGAACAACTTCTGGGTTGTGGTTGTGGGTATGTAAATTATAGCCTAAATGTTTTGGGTTGTGGGTTTCTCAACTTGTCAATAGCAACAGTCACCTGCAATTATAAATGTTAATAAATACATCAAGTCTGCAGTCATGCTGGAGTAGGACTTTCCACAACCTGGCAACTGAAAAGTTGTTTTTATTAATGGCTTCTAACCAATCTAAAATGCATTTGTAAATTATGTATTTACCATTTATTAACCCTCTCGTGGTGCCTGGTGGATTAAAGATGTGATGCAGTTTAACAATGTAATAGATCATTCATAGTTTATTGTTATTACACTGTTGCTGGCTCTGGTTAAACTACTATCCGGGACAGTTTTCACTGTAGAAAGATGAGGTGCCCCATCTAGTGGCCAATTTATATGAGTGCAGTTTGTGAGACAGAAAAGTCCCACTTTTCTACACTGTTGTTTTATTTCATACAATTTTCTTTGAAGAGGGTGAATTACTTTTACATTACAAAACTGTATGGTTTAACTCTATTTCACACTGAAAAGGATCACACATTCTCTCTGTATAAATTATTCTCAGTTCCATTGAATTTATCTTACTGGTACCACTTTCTGATAATGCAACATTTATAAAGAGTTTCTAAACTGTAATTGGCTTTATTATTTTCTTAATAAATAATTTACTAATGCTTTATAGATCAGTTACAAACCATTAATAAGAACAACTTTTGGGTTGCCAGGTTGTGAAAAAAGAAGTACTCCAGCATGACACAAATCATTTACAGATACCCCTCCAATGGACTGTTTAAACACTTACCTTCTGGAAAAGGGCTGCAGGACATCTGGACCAAACTCCATTTATGAACTACTTAATAACATTAACAGCTGCAGGCTTGATTGGACTGATGATGGTACCATTTTATTTTATTTTAAACATGATCCATTAAACAGACAAGAAGAGAGAAAACAGTTGTCCATGCAGTAGGTAAATACTACTAGACAAGCCAAGTAAAGATTGGGCGGGGGGGGA
>NW_019445090.1:0-2017 GCF_002814215.2 Seriola lalandi dorsalis
ACAGATGTCGTTTGGTAGCTGATGTCAAAACAATGAAACCATTACTTTGAAAATCACATACAAGCCATTTCAGATATTAACACTTTGTACTAACAGAACTGAAATGAAATTGGACTTTTGGGACCAAGCAGTGCAGACTTGACATTAGCACTGTGATATGTTGCCTCTGTGTCCAGGGTCAACACTGTGTTAAATCCAAGCCCGGGGAGACAAGAACAACTAGAAAGCAATAGGAAAAAGTAACATTCCATGAATAACAGCATGTCATATCAAAATTGCCAGTGCAAGTATAAAGACCATGAGCACGGTAATGAGAGCCCGGGTGTTGGTGTACTGTACAGGAAGCAATTTTCAAAAAAAAAAAAAAAACAACAAAAAGAAACTGACAGTTTATGTTGAATCACCATTCTTCATATGCCAAAAAAGAAACCACCCTACAAAAGCTGATAAATGTAATATTTCAAGGTTGTCTATGGCAGGATTTTCCATCATACAAAGATGGCAAAGACAGGGTTGTTATAAACCTGTGCACAAGCAAAGGTAATGTATTACATGTAGAATTTTCAAAGCATCATGAATCAAACATCAGATATCTCATTCAAGCATGGCAAACACCTTACAAGACACATTCTACTTTATCCTCTTTGAGAAAGCACATACCACAGGAAAATTTTAATCTCCTTTATGTTGTTAGCAGCCTGGTTAATGTGTCAATGTCGGGCCAATGTTGCATCAACTCAAACCAAGAAATTGAAACATTCGGCAGAAATAAAGAAAATGTCTCATCATCACATATTCTACTCCAGCAAAGGCATCATAGAAAGAGCTTTGTGCACTCAGGCTTGTGGTTAATACTTCCTCTGTAAATATCCATTCCATTCATAAAAGTCCACACATTTATCAGAACCTCCTCTGTTCCTATTAATAAACACAAATAGCTACTGCTGCACAATAGATCATTACATAAATAATGCTGTGAATATCTGACTGTCAAAGGGATGAAATATATGTACGTAGTATAATAGCTTAATACAACTGTGCCCACAGTAGTGCATTGTTTGTAGTGTATGAGTCAAGCAGTAGAGGAGCAGATTCAGGATCTCCTTAATAATGCTTTCCTATGTAGTTCCTAAAAGAGATAAACCATTTTAACAATTTTTACTTGTTATATATTTTTAACCTGTTCAGTCTGACAAAATGGTTGCCATTTTATTTCCAAAAATCATAAACTGTATTTAGCGTTACATTCCCTGTACCTACATTTTGCTTCAACTGTTCTGCACTTTGAAGACATTTATTGTGAAAATTATTTTGATTCTTTATGGAACATTGACAGCAGTATCCTGTATTGTGTATATACTATACATTTTGGCTACTCACAAATCTTACCTTCTTCTCCATAGGTTCCTTCTTCCCGGCACTGAAGCCATCTGACACTGTGTTCAAGGTAGTCTTTTGGCTGGGCTACTTCAACAGCTGCATCAACCCCATGATCTACCCGTGCTCCAGCAAAGAGTTCCAGAGGGCTTTCACTCGGCTCCTCAGGTGCCAGTGTCACCAAAGACAGAGGGTCCTTCGCCGCTTCTATGACCAGAGGTGGCGGACAGCTGTCAAAGGAAAGACAAGGGATCAGAGAGCAGATTATAAGCCTGGCTACACTGTACATGAATCCTGTGGCAGCTCATTGTTACACAAGGGGAAAGGGCACTCGCTAGGTTTCAAAGGATGGAGTCTGTTTCCACCCCTGCAAAAGTCTTCTGTCCAGCTCAAAAAGAAAGTGAACAATCTGTCAAATAAAATTAAAGGAGGGACAGGAAAAGGTACCACACCTGCAGTGGGCCGGATTGATATAGTAGACACAGTCTCCATGGGGATTTACAACTCCTGTGAGCAGAACAGTTATCAGTTCTATGATCTGGCAGACTGCTATGGCCTGAAAGAGACTGACATTTAGAGGATCATCACAGAATCTTTTATTTATTTACAAAGGGCCATATTGGACCAACATGCAAGAAAG
>NW_019445091.1:0-4184 GCF_002814215.2 Seriola lalandi dorsalis
TGCAGCCTGGCACAAATTTTACGTATACAATATGAAGTAACAGTGACTTAATTAATAAATACATCTAAATACGAGTAAAATGGAAAAAGGCTTTGGTGGATCATAGTGGTAAGATGATGTAAAACAAATCATCATGGACAAAATCCCAGTGTATATAATGACCAAAATCAACACATTTTATTTGATATGCTCCACTATAAATAACTAGTAGGCCTATAAGAATATGTAGAAGACGTGCTATATGAATGTGCTTCAATATAAAAAGGTAAGAAAGTAAAGCCCTTGTGATAATTTTATCTGACAAGTTGTAATATCTGTCACATGCATCATCAATTTCTAATAAAAACGCAAAAAAAAAAAACAGGTGAAACTAAATATTTTTGTCCGATTATGATTTATTGTTTTGAATCCAAAGTGATTTTAAACTCTAAAGCTTTTAACTGAATGACTCGTTTTCCCTTTAACATTACAATTAACTGTCAACACGAATTTTCCGTGATATCAACGATCGTTGGTTTAACACCATCTTACTTTTCAGAACATTATCTTCATTGTTTGTTACTGTTGTCATTTGTATAAATGATTTCAAGCCCCAAGCAAGTCCTGTAGCAGTCTTATTACTCCTCCATGAAGTCCATTAGCATAGTATTTATGAACATGCAGCGCCAGATCCAGAATGCCGTTTGCTCGTTCTCATAGCCCAGAGGCACGATGAGAGTGACACTACTGCACATATTAAGTGGGCGGCATGTCGTGGAAGTAACCCGGAAGCCAGAAACTTTTCTGGCGTATGCGCCAGGTGAGCAACTTCTATAGAAATGAACGGGCGCCATTTTTGATCTGGTATCCAGTTCTAATAATACATCCATGGTGCATAGGCATTGAGGATAATCCTGGGATCCTTTACGAGTGATTAGTTATATCGAACGTGTACTTGTCAAGCTGTCCTTGACTCAGCTTCTACAATTCTGAGATTAGTTAGGATATTGCTCACATTATATATCACATTACATTTACTCATTTGGTACTAGGACTGGGCAATTCATCAAATTTATTTTTGATTATGATTTTGGCTTCCAATGATTAAAAAAACAAAATAATCAAAAGAAAACTATTATTATGTCACATTCTGTTTCACAACAGATTTCATCTCCCGTACAAAAATTCAGAGAGAGTAATGTACAGTTGTCGACCAACTAGCTCGCAGCTCATCTGTCGCTCATCACACACTCAGATATCTTTAACTTATATCATGTATTACAGGAATAACTACATAGACACAACGCTTTTTGTTTTGTTTCATTTTTTTTTATATTCTGTTCTTTTTTCCAAAGTCAGTAAGAAATCATGTTGAATAATCGTGATCTCAATATTGACCAAAGTAATTGTGATTTTGATTTTTGCCATAATCGAGCAGCTGTATCTGGTAGACACTTTTATCCAAAGAGACTTACAAGTGAGGGACAACATTAAAGCTTCAGTGCAGTAGGAGACCTTAGTGTAAGTACTAAGTACTACATCTATTCAATAAGTGCAAAAAGATCAGGTAAAGTGAACCAAAAGTAAATAGTAAGTGCTAGTTAGGCATGTTAGGGTGTTAGGAGAGGAGGTGCTCTCAGATGAGATGTATCTTCAAGAGACAGCCCTGCTTGGTAGCTTGTCCCACCATCCGGTAACCACAACCAAGAACAGTATGGAGAATTGCCTTCTGTGCAGGGATGGCAAAACCAGATGACATTCCTTGATAGAACGCAGTGGCCGAGAAGGAGCATCTTAGTTTGATGTTCAGCTCTGCTTGCCTATCTGTAAAAGTAAATGCATTCCACCATACCCTGTGATTGGTTCCCATTTTGAAACTGGCAATGGCAAAGTTTTCTGCAAGGTCAAGAGGTCAGGTTTGCCTACTGTTTTGGTTTTTGACAGGGATATGCCACATCGGGTCACAATGGAAATGTTCTTTTTGTAAAAATGGTCAATTCTAGACAGTGTGTTTATGTTTGACATGTGAGAAAATATAAGGAAAATGCCAGGCATTGATTCTTGTGATGGTAAAGGACGTGTGAGACAAATATATAAAATACACTGTACCTTTCCCAGACAAAGCTATTACTAGAAATGTATGTCACACAGTGGGAAATTACTTCTTAATTAGCAGAAAACTGTCTGCCTTCTTTTTAGCTGTTAGATGAAGTTTAAATCTCAATTTAGAAGTGAATATGAATCAGTTTTTTTCTTTTTAAGTATAATACAAAACTATATCTTAGAATGTGGTTTATTTATCCTTATGTCGGAGGCAGTGATGCCTATTTTTTTTGCCTCAAACTATGATTTTAGTAACAGTAATTCCAAATTCATGTCTTGACGGACTGTATATTTGCACTCACTTGAATAAAAATGATGGACATTTCAGTCAAATTTTATTACAAGTCACAGTGGATTTTTCAAAAGAAAACCTTTCCACAGGCGCCTGTATTTAAGTCCTGATTGCCTTTATTCTGCATTCATTTGTGGTATGGTATGATTTGGTAGGTGTGAAATCGCATCTTCTCCCAGAAAGACAGACAGACTATATTTGTGAACCATGGAGCCATGTCTGCAGCTGTGCCATCCCCACATCCTGTGTCCCTGGGAGGGAGGCTCCTATTCTCCATGTGCATTTGCAGTAATGTCTACAAATACTGAAATTTATATCCCTGCTGGAAAACATGGTTTGCCATTTATAGTCATCCGCTAAAGGAAATAAGGCCCGTCTCTCTTGATGCAAGTCAAGGGACTGATGCAGACTCTATCAGATTTCTAAATACAGACCCCAACAATAAATCCCAGCTTGATTGGGTTTGAATTGGGTTAGCTCACTTGAATGCTATCTGCTTAACCCACAGCTGGCCTGTCTGCTCCATGCAGGCATTGAACCTAAATCAGTCACTTAGTGCTATCACATGGAACAATGGTGGAGTGGAGAGAAGCACTCAAGCTAGGGCTAGAAGCCAGGCTAGTACCATAACGTAACACAACAGACCAGAACAGAGTAGTGTAGAGCAGACAGGCCCTCTTATGCTCTTTCCTTTTTGTGTCATAGCAATGATGCATCCTGAGAGCCATGGTGCATTGCATGAAATGGCATCACCCAAACTGAACACACAAACACCTTTTCAGGCTTTTGTCTAGTCTTGTCAACTGGATTTCACATGCTAATTAGCGTAGGATGGTGGCATGGTTAACATGAAATAAATATATATTTTTATGCAAGCCAAAATACATACAGATGCACACCACACAGGGGAATTTAAGCAGGTGTGTTTAACCAAAGTGACTAAGGGCACAGAGGCTGAATCCATGGTGTTTCTATCACCACTGTACAGTTCCTACAAATCCCAGATTGGGGCCTTAGCTGGGTCATAAGAACACATCCTATGGCCAGTAGAGCAGGAAAGGATGTTTTCTTATTCGTGACTTTAAATGTTTGTGATTTCGTGCTGGATCATGAGCAAGGAGGAAGAGATGGAGGATTTTCTGCACATTCCCACTTCTGTTTCCTCAAATAATAAATAAATGAAAGCAGCAAATCAACATACACACACTACCCAGACAAACTGATTGCTGCCTTGCCAAGGTGCTGATTACTGAAGGAATTCAGGTAATCAGTTTCCCCCCAGTGTGGACCAAGGCCAAGCTTGAGGCAAGGTGCAGTTGAGGCAATTTCACTAATGAGCAGCTGAATTACTGTTGAAGAGATGCCCCCCCACCCCCTCAACACATACACAAACCATCATTAAATGTTCTTGGCTAGTCCTCTGTCTCTCTGCACTCATGACTTTTTGACATTTTGACAATGAGGTCCTTCCAACTCATGGGGTTGTCTGGTTCACGCAATGACTCTAATTACAAGTGTGATAATGGCTCATTGTTTTCATGGTGAAGTGCCTACAGTTGTGTTTGGCTAACTGTTTGTAAGTGTGGAGTGACAACCATACACCATTAAATTAAACCTCTCCTTCAGCTTGACCCTGCCACTCATGGCCTGCTGAATGAGCCTTTTTCCTTTATCTGTATTTTTAGACTAATCATAATTACGCAGCCAATTAGAAGGTCACCTTGAGTTTTACAAACTATCTCTTCTTTTTGACTCTAATTGTGTGTGTGTGTGTGTGTGTGTGTGTGTGTGTGTGCGTGCGTGCGTGCGT
>NW_019445092.1:0-4013 GCF_002814215.2 Seriola lalandi dorsalis
GGCTCTATGCAGTCACTGCGTAAGTCCTGACCAGGTCCACACCAAACCTGCTGGACCACATCTGATCCAAACAAATATATTTTGGTTTCATCCGACCAAAGAATGAGCTGCCAACATTCATCAGCCATTTTTCATGTTCTTTTGAAGTTTAATCTGCAGTTTTGTGCCATTGTATGAGCGATGGTTTTCTTCTTGGATGCCGACCTTGTGCCAAGCTCTTAACCGCCTGTTGTTCAATGCAAGGTTGTGTAAATAATGAATTGTGTGTGGCGTCATGTGCGCCCTCTGTGATTGGTAGGTGATTGCCTGCTGTAATTGTGTTACAGCTTATGTTCAGTAGCCTGTTACACAGAACCATCTGTTGAAGGCTTTGATTGAAACTGATTGGAAAAGAGGAGGTGCTTCCAAAAAATACTCTGCAGGTGATTGGATGAACCATATGTCCATCACAGGCTAATGTCAACCAATCAGATGATCCTTCCCATTTTTCCGCAACCAGAGTATTAAACTCTTGCTGAAGAGAGTTCTGATATAACTTATGCTATAGTAACATCTATGCTAACCTCTTCAGTGTGTTTACAGTATGTGAGAAGTATAAGACAAACGTGTGTGTGTGTTTGTGTGTGTGTTGTATGTTTGCAAAAATATGCTGAAGGGCTGTGTGGAGAATCTGCTGCATGTGTTTATGTGCCATGAGATTATGCATGTGTCCTATATCTATAAATGTGAGTATGGACCTCTAAATGCACGCTGTGAATAACATGCAATTACAGTTCGTGCATTGTGTGTGTGTTTCTGCGTGTGCATCTAAGACAAATGCTGATGTCAGTAATGTTATGTAACCACTGTGATGTCAGTGAGCTGAGCTCCTTGGCCTGCTGTCATGTCGACGTCTGTTGTTTTAATCCACGAGGTCGACACAGCAACACAAACTGGCTCACAGCCTGACCTTCAGCAGACACACACACACAACTTGAGCTTTGGCGTCACAAATCAGCAGATTTTTGAAAGCTTGAAAACAAAGAATTAAAAACAATAAAAAATTTTTAAACATGTGAAGGATTAAATATTTTAAAATTCCCTACAAATTTTGCTCTGTGATTTCTTTGCAGGTTACAGCAACAGACTAGGGGGTAAATGTGTGTGGGTTCATGTTAAAGCAGCTTTCCTAACACCAGTAATAACAAAGCTTTCTGAAAGAGAAATATTTCTATACTGTTGTTTTGGTATCTAACACATTCCTTACATATATGTTCTATATATCAGTCTTAATTTCTTGTGTCTATGTGAGAGTGAGTCCCATTCATGATTTACTGAATTGAAAGCGCTACCCATCATTAATCTCTGTGTCTCTCTTTCTCTCTCTCTCTATCTCTCAGGACTCGTAACCTCTCTGGTGGTTCTCCCAAACCTCGACACACCAAGAAGATACACTTCATCAAAAACATGAAACAGTACGACACAAGAGGCAGCAGGTGAGACACACACAAAGGTTTACAGACGAGAAAAAAGAGTTTAATGTTGAAGAGTAAAAATAAACTTTTTAAAGTTCTTACCAGTTCTTGTCTGGCTGCAAAGTGGTCGGTTTTATTTTGTTTCATTTTTACTTTTCATTATGTTTTTAAGTGTGTTATGTTTAACTGTGTTCTGTGTTTCACCTCACTGAAAGACAACGTTCCCCTGAAGGACGCTAAAGATAAAGGTACAAGTTGAAAGTGGCATATATCACATTGTCCCACTGCTCCAGCCAAATCTTTGTCCAGGTGTAGATAGCGTTCAGCAGCGTGTTGAGCTCTGCTGTTCACAGCGTGTAGAGTTACAGAACAGCACAAGGTCAGGACAGTGGGCTTAGGCTTTAGGTTTGTTCATTTTCTATGGCATTGGAAAAAACAAGACAGCCAGTTTAAACAATAGTAGCAACTGTTTTTGACCCTGACACCTGTTCCTGCTGAGCTCTTTCAAAAAAACATTCATGGGTTCTGCAGGAATACAGGGTGCTAGAACTGTTACTTTAAGCCTACAGGTCCTTTTTATAACCCTACTGAGGGTTACACTCTCAGCAATAAGTCAGTCTACCATTGTGCAGTCACAGTGGGCTGTGGGGTTGATGGTTGAGCGTCCAATCAGAATACGCCCTGGAGAGTTATTTTGAACACATCTAAGTGAAAAAATACCCAAACAATCCCTCCTAACCTCAACAATTTCATGTGCTCTTTATAGTTATTAAAGTTAATGTTTGTTTTTATGATGTTATTAAAGGACACTAGGGGCCACAACGATTTTTCCATTACAGTTCCTTCTCTTTAACCTTGACATATGCAGCTGACATGCAGGCGTGAGCCCACCTTCACTCTAGAGCAGGAGGGAACTGAGCTGTTAGTTTAGCTCGTGGAGCCTGGACAGTTTCATTCTGTTCAATTCAATTCTTCCTCTATTGTATTCTATTCTTGTCCTTCCTTGCAGGGTTTATAAATCAGACCTGTGGGTCAAAGGGACGCAAGACTGCACATCAGATAATAATACACTCAGGGCTGATTGTTTTAAAATAGATCCAGTGAAGCGCAGCAGAGCTGTTGTTTGCAGTTCAGCCAAGTCTCCATGTTGTCACAGAGTGGCTTACACTGAACGTTAATGTAAGTAAATGTTGTGCCTCAGAACTGCTGCTGCTGAGCCCCAGGATCACAACCCAGGATTATGAATGGGTCACCAAGTGGTTGTTATGAATATGTCAGTATTGGTGTTTCCATCAACCACCTGCTGCCAGCGTTGTTGCAGGTTTTCATAGTAAAAGTAGCACAGTGCAGCTGGAAAATCATTCAAATATAAATAATGATATACAATCTGAAATTTATTTTGTTTGCCAAAGTGGCAATGCACCGCGGCATTGATGCATCTTGCATCAAAGGTTGCGCTCCTCCTTGTCAGTCTCATAAATGAGTCAAACCAGAATGTACAGATGTCAAACACATACTGGTAAAAGTCAGTGGAACGAACTCTGTTCAGTGATCGCAGTATCACAGTCGTCTGTTGGGAACAATCCACTCAGAATCATGGGAAAATATACTTTCAAACTACAGATCTTGTCTTCACACCACAGTGTCACATTGTCACCACATTTAGACTTTTTCTACGGTAACAAAAGTAATGTATTTGAATCTTCTGTCTGGAAATAAGAATTAAATTAGCTTCTTATGGATTTACAGTATCAGTACATATTTTGACAAAACTAAAGCTCTGATTATCCCGTCGTCTTTGTTCTTGATGCTAACCTCTACTCATCTGAATTGGAATATTTATGCTATATTGTAAACTGTGGACATAAAAGGCAAAGAACTCTTTTCAGAATCCAAATTTTAAACAATTTTGTCCATTAAAAACTGACCAAGAGCATGAGCCATATGATGGTATTTCTGAGTAGGCTAACCAAAACAACAACATATAGCATTCTGAGTTTAGACATTTTTGTTACTCTGCTGTGAGCCTGTGAATAAAGAGTGAGAACTGAACATAAATAGCCTAGGGTTTAAAAAAACACTGCTCTACAGCATATCCTTTGTGACAATGAACTTTCCTTCATAGAGCTTATTAAGATAAAGTCAGTGGTCACTGTTAATATCTTGGTCTCATCTTAAGTTAATTTAAAGGTCAATTTAAAAGAAAAATGGATAAAATAAAACTTCTTGGGATGTTCTCTGTGTGGCTCAGTAGTTACAACCTCTGAGTCAGGGGTTCAGATCCCAGTGGGAATGCTGTTTATTTTTCCTGAAGGTGATTATGGAATGATTTGCCTCCACTGTTATGAAATGTGTTGTAATAAATGGACGAATGAAGGAGAGAGAATCCTCAGAGGAGTCACATTTCCAGCAGATCTGTTGTGATGCTTCTGCTGTTTCCAATTAACTCCCTGGTGACTTCCTGCTCTTGACTTTCCCATGCATCATGGGGAACAAGCTGTGTGTGTGTGTGTGTGTGTGTGTGTGTGTGTGTGTGTGTGTGTGTGTGTGTGTGTGTGT
>NW_019445093.1:0-1235 GCF_002814215.2 Seriola lalandi dorsalis
CTGTGTGCCCTGTGGCCTGATGGTCCACTGCTGCCAGCTGTGTCCCTACTGGCTCCCTCCTTTTTCAGATGGGTTAAGTTTTCTTTGCTCCCAGGATGGCAAGTCTCTGTTTTCTCTTGTCATGTAACAATTACATATGATGTATACCTTATCTACATACCACACATTTATAATATCCAGCCCTAAATACAATTTAATTTGGACCAGAATCAAAATGCCAATACAACCTCACTCAGATGGTTGTGAGATTCTCAGATGCAAGTGACACGTTGCTTTCATGATATCTCACATACACACATAGATTGTGTTGTGTGTGTGTGTGTGGGGAAAGCATGAGACCAATTTTCTTAATTTGCAGTAACATTGCCAATCTTGAAGAGTGGTAAAATACCAAGAATGCAGACTTTCAACAATTTTGTCCCCAGAGCACAGAGATGAGAGCCATAAAACTTCATGCTGGAGTTGTTATAGCAAGCTACTGGCAGAACACACCACATACTCAAAACCTGCTCAGAACTAGTATTTTCTTGGCAGGTCAAAAAAAATAAGCCTCCTCCATATTTCAGTAATCTAGCCATCATTTTACCACCTATCCCACCACCCACCTACCAGGACTTAGAAATATGTGCTATTGGTCTCTACAGTTCCGTCTGGGCAACGAGTCTTTCAACCTAAACGATCATATAGGTCGTTCATCCCCATCCTTGGATATGACCCGCAGGAATGATCAGCGGCAGGCGTACTGGACCTTCATCCTCATGTTAACTTTAATAAACACAAGTTTAAGGCTGTGGAATGGTCACGGTTTGGTTAGGTTTAGGCACAAAATGTAGTTGGTTAAGTTTAGGAAAAGATTTCAGTTTGTGTTAAAATAAGTACATCTTTAAGGTTGGAGAACCTTCATCGTCATGGTTACAACAGGTCGTGTATAAGATAAACAACTTTAATCATCAGTTTCACACGGGAAACAAACGCAGTATAGTGTGAAGGTCCTGTGTTTTGTCGACCCATCCATCCACCACAACTTCTTCCTAACGAGACTCTCTATATATATATATATCACCTGACTTCCTCCTTTGCTCCTGTCGTAATTAATACGCCCGCTAGTGGTCACCTAATGATAAAACGTAACAGATGACCTATGAGGTCGTTTTTTTTACAGGCGGACAGTCTCTTCCTTGTGCTTATCATATTGAACTTATATTATTGATCTTGTTGTATCTAAACTGCTCTTA
>NW_019445094.1:0-3033 GCF_002814215.2 Seriola lalandi dorsalis
TAGACAGTTACATATGAATTATATGTGATAAATATATGATAATCTCTACAATTGGCTCATAAACAACATCATAAAAAAAGTGAATAAACACAATATTAAGGAAACCATATACCGAGTACAACCTATTGTGACTTTAAATAAATCTACAGTAAAGACAATCTAATTACAGCACATGTGAAACAATGCTCACATTTCCTTTTCATCTCTAATAAATGAGGAACTATTATAATGCTAAAACTGTGCACAGCAGAAATATTGGTGACCACAAATATCTGGTAAAAGTTGTACTGACTGTATTTTCATATCTCAGTTGTAGTGTTGGCTTCAGCCTCTGCGCTGTTCATCACAAGGATTGGTTTGGTGATTTGGAGACACATCAAACAGCCACTTTACGAAGATGTCAGCCCTGACGCCATGGAACCGATGGAGATTGCTAAGAAGCAGAAGAAGATATTTTGCTAAACATATTTCTTAACATTTTTATAATATAACATACTGAGGGTTCACGCCTTATGCCATAGTAAAACATGTGTAATTGTTTAGCATTACTTTGTTGATAATAATTAACAAATTTATTTTTAATGGTATATAGCATGTTTTAAAATGCACTTAAGTATAACTTGCATCATTTTGATTTACTATATTCCTCTTTAACCTTGACTTATGGCTCTTTTCTAACATACAGATCGCTAACACAACTCCTCCACCTTACAGAATAGACTCTATACTTCATACTAATTTGCCAGGGTTTGTTTAATGTTTGTTTTATAATTTTTAGCAATTATGTCTAATGCTCTGTAACCTCAGTACCAGTATGATTTATGTCTGTATTATTGACCGTATTATAAATTCAATCTAGTTTGAATTTAAACATGATTGACCTGTAGGGGGCAGCAACGCGAGGCGCCCTGTTTAAGTCAAGTCTGACGAAAAATAAAGTGTAGAAGAAAAAGAACATCCTGTGAACTCCCGTGGTTTTTTGCCCAGAGAGTTGTTTTTCAGGCAGCAAGTCCACGGCGATCCAAGGCTTGTCCACCGGTTAGACAGACATTTATGCTACACTTTTATTACGTTTGTTATTTTTTGTTTTTAGTGGAAGTTTTCTAAGGCGGAGATTGTAGGTTATCACCTGCCGAATTAGCAAAACATTAGCGATAGTGCTGCCTGAGAGACTGAACTCAGGGCACATAACCGAACATTCAAATGCGCGGGTTACTTACAAACTGTAAACAGCGGTATTGTTTTGCTAACGGTAACGTTGGTAATCAAGTGAACAAAACAACTGCCCCACCAGCCTTCACATAATTGTGTACTTATTCCTAACGTGATTTTTACAGATTGGAGTCAGATGAATGCATTCTAGGGGGAAGTTAAAAACAAGAGGTACTGAAATCGAAATGATAGCTAGCTAGCTGCTAGCTTGACTCTCGCTGTTGGAACAGTTGTCTAACGTTATCGTCAAAAAGAAGACATAGCTGACTGTCATAAATGGAGACAAAGTACCCTACCTTGGTGAGTTACTGGCTTCTTTTTGTGTGTACATATGTGTGTTGTGCTCCGGAAAACGGAGGACCGAACAAACATGTAACATTAGCCAAAAGACGAGAGAGGGGGCTGACCCCACTTGAGCAAACGTTGAACCTCACTCGGTTATCCCAGCTTTTTAAACAGCTAAAATAGTATCCTACTGTAAATGCTACCTGCGTGAAGGTTATAATGTAATGTTTTGTGTTGTTTTAGAGATGAGTTGATTCAACTTCACGGTTATTGTGCAAGCCGTGGTCTGTGATGTTACATTACAATATGTTATACTCGGGTTGGGGGGTTGTCCATAATTCAGTTTTCCTTTACCAGTCGCCATAATTTTGTACTTTTGGTTAAAATGGCGAGATACATTTTTGGATAAAGTAACGAAGAAGTGGTTGCACAACTATCAAAATTGATATAAAACATAGCAAATGAAACACAGGGAAAAATAACATATAAAGTTAAAGGTAGAATTTCATTGTATGAAATGGCTAAATTATGTTAACCCATAATGATGAACTGCGTCCTACTGTCTTTTTTTGGAGGTGGGGGCATTAATTGCCTTCAATATATTTAACCTTATATGTAAAGCATATTCAAATATAGAATATTTTTCAAAAGAAGAAGGGCTGCTGTGTTAGGGAATAGACTACAGTAATTTTAGCTCTGTGTACCTAATTGCATAGAATAGCCTAGGGCATAATATTCAAGTGATGTAGTTTACCAGTTTGTTTTTTCCCAGTATTTTGCAATGTAACCAAATTACAATAGTCACAATTAAAACATGGGGCTAACTTTCTCTGTACTTGCTGTCTGTTCACAGAGGAGACCAAAGAGGAAGCTCTGCTACCTTACAAACAAAGAAAGGTACATTTGAACATGTTGTTTCAAAGGGAATGTCTTGCAGTTTTATAACTTAAAATAGTTTCAGTATTCATGTGCTCTGTGTTTTACTAAAGACAGAAACTAGATTGTTGACAATTGGGATTTGCATCTTACCCACCTCAATGTAATAATTACAAACTGGATATTATAGTTTCAAATAATGTTTTATCTCAATTTATTTCAACTATTCCAGCTATTTTAACTTTGACATTTGTGTTTTCAGTGTGACTAAACAATGGCAAGGAACACTGACATTGGGAGATGTTGATAAGATGTTTGATGACTTGGGTGAGTTGAGTATGTCATTCATTTGCTTAGTTAGCGTTGCATTTTTATTCTGTTAACCTATACTGTACTATTCTTTTCAGATTCTTGCTCAGAGGATGACCTGTTTGCCCCTTCTCTTATGCTCCAAACCTCTGATTGTGAGACAAACCAGAGTGAGAGAGAGGCTTCACCAGTCCCACAGGAGGCACCCCTAACCAAAATACCTCCAATATGCCAGATGGTAATGTCAGGTGTTCTTCTGCCAAATTTACACATAAATAGTCAAAAAGCATCCTGTTTTGACATAAAGGAATTTTATCTTAATATCCGTGAGGCTTTCTGAATGTATATAGC
>NW_019445095.1:0-1728 GCF_002814215.2 Seriola lalandi dorsalis
CAAAATGTCAGTCACGATGTGTAAATTAGTGGCCAGCTTGAAAAAATTCACCCCATTTTAATGAGAGCCCTCCATCAGCCCTAAGACACGGTTTTGGTCGAGGTGGAGTCAGAACAAATAAAGAGAATGGCCAGTTTGTTAGAGACACTACAGAAAAGAGACGCAGCAGCGGTTATGTGTTTCTTATTTTGAGACACTTTTCATTAATTAAAAAAAATAAACAAAACATTACAATAAAAATCTATTTTCAAGCTCGTCATCATTAACTGATATTGAAGAGAATTACAGATTTATAAACAGTTAATATCAGTGTTTATGTTTTCCCAGTATCCGGTACACCTTTCTACATGTGTATGTTCTGCAACATAAGATCTATAAAGGTTTTATAACAGCAATAGTGGGTTGTTTGGAAGAAACTAAAGAGGAACTTGAAATAACTTTGGAGAATGTTTTTTGTTGTAAGGCTTAAAATGACTGCCTCAGTCTGCCTCAAATTGGACAATTTCACATGCAAATGAAACAATCTTCTTGATTAATTAGACACAAAACAACTTTGAACCTGCAATAACAACCCCGAGCTTTTAGAGAAACTAATGATAACACAAATTTGTATTCATTATTTGTGTACAACCGCAAGTTTCAACTTGAAGAGGTACTTCAAATGTTACCATTAGGATTCAAATCATGCGCTGTTTGGAGTGTTGCTAATTGTTGACAGTTTCGTGTTGTTTCAACCAAATGCATGAGATGAGGTTGAGATATTAAATCTCGAGCGTTCAATCATTTAACACAGCAACCTTGGAAGGTTGAAAGGTTTTGAAGGGGCAGTGGGAGTCCTAAAGGCACAGTGCCCATAATTAAAGTTTACTTTTGACTGACACGCTGAAATATTGAAAGTGCTGTGGGACTAAATGGTACATCATGTCCAGGGTTTCCCACAGTTGTTGTTCATAATGGATCTGGCTCATTCCAAATTATTGATTGCCTCTGCAAATATTAGAAGTAGCTAACCGTCTTCTGACACAAAACCCTCAGTGAAACAGACAGTGACCATTTCAAATAGCAGATGTGTTGTATTGAATGCATGGCGCAGTTGTTTATATAGTCATCTGGTGACTACATTGATTACAGTCAAGATGAGATCCCATCAAAGTCTATCAGACACAGCTCAGAAGATTACACTGATTGATCAACCTGGCTTACAGAGCATATGTATGCTTTGCTGTAATTAATCAAAACAGAAAACCAGAGTTATTTCCAGTCTGGAAATGTTGAAGACAAACTGCTCAATCACTCACAATCAGCAGGGGATGTCTGAAGAACAACTCACAGCACTTGTGAGACATAACAATCAGTGCTGCTGGTCAAGCACTAAGTTCTGGTTTGTTTAAAGTTTAATAATTACCACTTGAACTTTTAAACTCTCATCAGAGGTTCAATTTTGAAAGGAGTACACGGTCACAGCTCAGCCTCTCTGTCGGCCTGAACAAAGCACCCTGTGTCTGGATTTGCCAACGGATTGCGCTAGAAGAATATAGGCCAGATAAAGTTTGGCTATAGGCTGGAGGGGCGGGGAAACCTAGCATATGCATGTGTGTGAACATGTACCTGAATGCGCCTACAGGTACATGCTATTTCCCATAATCACGTACAAAAATGATAATAAACATTATTTCACATAAGGGTTTCAAGCCACTTAGACACTGAGAGTCTGTTAATGCATCACTA
>NW_019445096.1:0-1676 GCF_002814215.2 Seriola lalandi dorsalis
TCGATATCTCCGCTCGCTATCAATAATGTGGAACACCGCCACGATAAGCCTCGGGATTCGGAGGTCATACTCGACACACACAATCGCACACGCATGGGAGCTGACACACACAAAAGCTCAGGCGTCATATGCATACACAGACAGGGACGCACAAAAAACTCACACATGATGACATACATAGAAGTGTTTTCAAATGGATATCAAACTACAGACTCCCTCATACACACACAGTTGAGAAGAGAACATCAATTCATACATGTGCCTGTAATCCCACATGAAATGTTCTTAGTAATGAAAACAAACCTGTTTTTGCTCTCACACATAAAAAACATAAAACTAGAGAAATACCAATCCCTGCATGAATCATGTGAGTTTTTCCTTTAACAGTTTATTTTCTTTACCTTCAGTTCCTCCCCCAAGAATAAAACAATTACCCAAACAAAGATGTTCACAAGGCTGAACTTGACCCGCTGTGTGGCGAGCGGGACCACGGACCGCCGTCCGTCAGTCAAAATCACTGCTAAGGTCAGAAGAAAACAAAACGGTTTGGAGACGAGGGAGCACGGCTGCCACTACGCCTTTGTGTGAGTGTGTAAAGTGTGTACATGTGCGTACGTCCAGTGTGCGTTGGAGTAATCTCCAACAGTATGAAAAAAAAAAAGAAAAAGAAAAACATAACAACTTAAAGGAAATCCCTACACTGCAGTCTGCAAATCTGAGAGCTGTCAGTCAGCGTGACTGGCAACCCCTTTCGCCTAGAGAAACGGCAATAAATTGGGTTTCCTGATAAGGCCCCAGCATCACCAGCACAACGTCTGACCAAAAAAAAAAAAAAAAGGAAAAGAAAAAATGAGCTGCTTTTCCGTAGGCCACTTGAGTGCTGTCAATCAAGATGACTGGCAGGCTCACGTGTCGCCAGTAGAGAGAGCAATGGAGGGAAAAAATAGATTAATGTACAGAAGGAGCATTGGGAGAGGGAGAGAGGGAGGAGAAGAGAGAGGCAGCATTAAGCCTGGCTGAGAGAAAATGAATAAATATGATAAATATGATAATTGAAATGATGAGATTTTGGTACTTGGTATTGGATTCCGCTATGTGCCCAAAAGGATTAGTCCTTCATTCACTGTCATTTTCAGCCTGTTTTTCGCCTTACACACACACACACAGACACACAGACACACACACAAACACGCACACGCACACGCACACACACACACACACACACACACACACACATATTTAAACACTGAGCGCCCACGCATGCAGACAAATACAAAATACATACATTTAACAAACAGATCTAATTCTACCATGTGGGTTGTTGTATGTGTAAAACTCTGAGGCAGCAGGAGGTGATAAACCTAAAAGTATCCGTCTGCAAACCCACCGGCAAAGTAAAAAAATATGAAAAAACAACGTCGGTAGCAGCGGGAGAACTTTGTCCTGTGAAGACAGAAGATGTATGGCTCAGGGGAGATAGTAGCAACGGTAAATGATTACCTTTTTACAAACTGGGCCTTTGTAATAAAATGCGTAGGGGGGAGTATTATCAATTCAGCCGCCTGGTGAAGATAGCATTTCTGAAGCCACGGTGAGGCTGATCACTATCTAGAGAGGAGCCTGAATCTGTATTCCTCACTGCGAGTCCAGGAGGAAGAGGGGTCTGAGACCTGTTC
>NW_019445097.1:0-2964 GCF_002814215.2 Seriola lalandi dorsalis
AAAAAAAAAAAAATTTTAAAAGGAAAAATGTTCAAACTTTAATTCCAAAATGTTACTGTTAAATGTATTTACAGGAACATGTACAGCAGTATTCTAAAATAGTATTCAGTTGTGCTCATGATGGTGGGATTTACCTTAACTATACTAACTACAGGCTTGTCCATCCAGTTAAGCACATTGAATTGCATCTATCTTAAGACTGTTCAGAGCGTTTTGTGTCACAAACAATAAATCCAGGCAGAAAAAGCTTGAAGACTCTTTCCACCTCCTTACTCGATTAAATTCCCTTTTCCTCTGTGTCACTCTTTTTCTGTCTCTCTTTCCTCCCACACGATCCTCTTTTGCTTTATCGGGGCATCAGAATGCGGAAGCGTTAAGCCTCCTTGAAGTTGATACTTAGCTCAATGCTATTTTCATTCCCTGTTGGTGCAGTCATTGAATACCTCTCTTTTTAGTCTGCGGCTGCAAATGGAATCCAGTTTGATAAGTCATGATAAATGACAATGATTTTTAAGCTTCAGGCCACATCAACATAGTCTCTAAAGACGTAATCGCAATATGAATTGATGTAAAGACCAAAGGGAAATTCTTTCTTGCATCTGTCAACAGTATGTGCATTTGCGTATGTGATTGTTTTTGTTTTATTTTAAGATTTCACCTTTTTATAATGATGTGGCAGTGACCACAACTGATTCCCAGCTGATATAGTTTGATTGAGCCGATCAGTGGTTGAGAAACGATGTCCTATCAGGCTCCCGATCAATCTTTACATGCAGAAGTTACACAAGGTGTTGAATATATCTTTTTAATGGATTGCTATGAAATTCTGTAGGAACATTCATACAGGCTTGTTTTTCTCACTGGTTTTGGAAAAGATATAAAAAAGAAAAAGACACTTGTCATTGTAGTTTAAAGTAGATGAAGGCCTGTAGCTGAGAAGGCAGCTTAGAATATACATCCACTGCAGGAGGGTAGAGAGAGAAATAGTGAGAAAATACAAATAAGTCGCTGTTTGTACAATTATGGTAAATACTTGTTTTGTAGAATGTAAAAGCATCATCAGGCTAAATCACAGTATGTTTACATAGGGGAAAATGCACTTTTACTAAGAAATGTTTACCCAGACCTTCATATTATCTATTTTTATTTTTGAATCAGATTCTTCATTGTTTGAAAAAAATAATAAGCCCATGTCTAAAAAGCTTATATAAATAACAACATTTGCACTTGTCTCATGATGGTGCCCCCACCCATCAACACTATCATCAAGTTTGCAGACAACGCAACTGTGATTGGATTTATCTCAGGAGGAGATGAGACAGCATACTGAGATGTCCAAAGTGACAGTGTGGTGTTAAGATAATAATCTCGTCCTGAACTCCCCAAAAACCAAAAAAAAGGATCCTTAGGAAAAACAACCTGCAGGAGAATCTGCTAGTGCCCTACTACCACTGGTTACTAGCACTGGTTCACCCAGAGGGTGCTGACGTACTGCATCTCTGCGCAGTATGCCAGCTGCTCGGCAGTGGACAGGAGAGTCCCTCAGAGGGTCATCAATACTGCCCAGAACATCATTGGCTGTTCACTGTCCTCTCTGGGAGACTTATTGAGCTCTGGCTGCCTCAGCAGAGCAGCCAACTTACTGAAAGACCCATCCCACACATCATCTGTTTGACTGCTGCCCTCTGGCAGACGCTTCAGGTCCATCATATCATGGACAAACAGACTTAAGAACAATTTTTACCCCAGAGCCGCAGGTACATCACCAAACACAGACACTAATTGTTCGGGACCGATGTGACTATCTGCACTACAATACATACAGTTGCAACGGCACGAAAAAGTAAGTGAACCCTTTGGATTAATCTGCATTTATGTAGAATTTTAATTATAATATATACAATATTGATTATGATATTGATTATTTCAAGCTGATAGGGTTACAAAGTAATCTCAAAGAGTTTAGATATTCATCCGTCCACAGTGACACAAACTGTCTATAAATGGAGTTGATTAAGTTCTGTGGATAATCTCCTTAGAAGTGGTCGCTTAGCCAAGATGACTCCAGAGGAACAATGCAGAGCGCTCAGTAACGTGACAAAGAACCTCTAAGTAACAGCTAAAAACAGAATCACTGGAGCTGGTTAACCTTTTTGTTCATGAGTCGACCGTAAGAAACAAAACAAACAACCATTAATAAAAGAAATGAAAAAAAAAGGGTAATTCCAAAGGGGTAATTTACTTTTTCTACAGGTAACTACAGGTGAAGTACTGGTGAAATCATTTGTTTCTGCTGTTCAGATGACGTCATATTAGAGATATATAAATTCTGAGTTAATTGCATTCTGCCATGCCTTTTTCTAAATTGTGTTCAGTGAGTAAATTTGATTTGGTTTCCAAACAGTTTTTTGTCTTTCGAGAGACGGGAAACAGTAGGAGAACGGATCCTCTCCTCTTGAATCACAAATCGAGCTGCCATTTGGTGTCCTCTTTGAACAGCTGTGCTACTCAGGCTCAGACTCAGACAGACAAACAATTGCTCATATGGATAAATGAACACGCCCATGCATGCACAGATGCAGAAGAGGAGACGTGCATGTTCAGTGTGTATGCACACAGTCTTTGCGCTGGCACTTCCTAACATGCTTCTCTCACCCCATGTCAAATCTATCTCCGTCTCCCCCCTTTTTCTCTCTAACCCTCTTCCCTCTTTTTCCCTCTCAATCTCTCCTGTAACAAAAGGGGTTTTCCTTTTCAAAGGGCCTCAGAAACCCTTGGGCACTCGAGGTAGGAACTGCTGTAATTGGCAAAGATGTGGCGAAGCGTTCGTCACTAGGAAGTCCCATATTCTAATTATGCTGGCAGAGATTTGTACGGTTTTAAGATGCAGAAAGACATGGCAAGGAAACTACTTTCATGAATAGTCATAACATGCTTTCTGCTGCATTATGATACGTTTATATT
>NW_019445098.1:0-2050 GCF_002814215.2 Seriola lalandi dorsalis
GCCCAGTTGCTAAAACATGAAAATGCATGTGATGTACATGTAAGTGAAGCAGTGAAGATACTTCCAGTGCAAGGTGCTGATAAAGGGCACCCGTCTGTAACAAGACCTGTACTCATCGCACACTTGTAGCTCAATACTGCCATCTAAAGCTAAGTTGAATTATCATAACACTAGTATCTATAACCTGCAACTTAAAATTCTTCAGAAATTCCATAGTATGGATGGAGACAAAATAATCTGATCTGGTATGGTTATCATATCATCATCTTTGACTAAAAATAAAAATGTTCCTTTTAGGAATCACCCTTTTCAGAGTGACAAAGCACAGAAACTGCGGATGTATTTAACAAAACATTTTGTATTTAACAAAACATTTTCTTAGAACATTTTCTTTACAAAATGTGTTAACAAACTTTTATATGACTTTGTGTTCATAGCAGCAGATCACAAATGCATTTTTGCCCCCAAACCATTATTTTAAAATCGATATCAGTGGCAGGATATTACTTTAAATGACATCCTTTTGACCAGCAAAATAAAGATTAGCATTATATACAAAAATATTGAAGTTTATAATAACGATTAAATATCTATGTTTAAATTTTGTTTGTTATATTGCATTCACATATAATTATATTAGTAATAATTCGTCCATTTAGCGGTTTGCTTTTGTAATGTTTGTGTTGTACGTAGCGCCGTTGAACGCACCTCTAGTAACCAAGGTAATGACGCTATTCTCCGTTACCAAGGCATTCTCAAGGCAAACACTGCCTGTGAAGCTAGGCTAGCCAATCTGCCAGATAATCTTATAGCCATGATATAACCTCCGTTTAACGTCAGCCTCTTTGCCGAGTTGAACTTTAAGTTTATTTGAGTTTACTTGAGCTTCGACTCCAGTATATTACCTTTAGCTCGTAGTCTGCTCGCTGCGGGGCCTAAATTAGAGGCTGAAACATCCATTTTTTCCTGTTGGATCAGCACAGTCTACAAGCTAGCTAACTTCTTCTGTTGCGTTAACGTTAGCTGCACAGCCACCATGGTAAGTAGCTGCTATCATTTGCTGTTGTTTATGGGTAACCATGCCACCTGTTTGCTCTTAGAAGTTAGCATTCTAAATATTTAGCGTTAACTCTGCGTTCTAAACGTGGTGCACGTCCTGGATTCACAGACGAGTAAAGTTAGATACATACAGATAGCAAGCATCCCACGTTATGTGCGCAAGCTCATGTGGATAGGCCCTGTCACATATTAGCAGGGGGAAATCCTCTTCATGTTAGCTGGTCAGCTAGTTGCTATTATAATCTCCCCCGGTCTTTATACCCATCTATTATTTTCGATGCCAATCTTTCTTACTAATTTATTGCCTTTTGTCTCTTTGTAGGCTGAATTTGGGTTTAATGAACACCACCAGAATGAAGCCATCAATTACATGCGATTTGCACGTTCAAAAAGGGTCCTGAGACTGAAGACTATTGACTCATGCTTTGAGGAACTCAAAGATAGCAGGTGATTGTTCATACTTACGTTTTTGGTGTCATTGTTTGTATGTAAATTCAACTTTAATTCACTTAACTTCAAACCCATATTCTATATAAGAAAATATAACATAACAGTTCAGACGATTCTGTAATGTGTATGTGTGTGTGCGTGCATGCTTCTCCCTGAAGGCTAGTGGAGGAAACCTTCACAGTGGATGAGGTGAGGGAGATGCTGGATGGGCTGCAGGCGGTGGTGCGTGGGGAGGTGGAGATGGAGCTCATCAACACAGCCCACACCAATGTGCTGCTGCTCAGGCAGCTCTTCTCCCAGGCTGAGAAGTTTTACCTCCGACTGCAGAGTGATATCTCAGAACTTGAGAACAGGTGAGCAATGAGGAAGCATTCTCAAAGTTGTGATAGATAATATTTAAGGTCATTACTTGTGTTTATAAATAAATAAACTTTGTGTTTCTTGTGGGCTCTGATGTAATAAAAATAATAATAATAAAATTTACCTTAAAAATATTTTCAAATAAAAATGATTTAAATTAATGCGACAGGTGAAAGTTTCA
>NW_019445099.1:0-2049 GCF_002814215.2 Seriola lalandi dorsalis
GAGCCCCTGAACTGTTGTCACCGCCGGAGAGGGAATCAGACTTCCTCTTTCTTTTGCGGCGGAAGTTTCCGTTGTCAAACATCTTCTCACAGTTTGGGTCAAGTGTCCAGTAGTTGCCCTTTCCTGTGATATCAGAGAATAAAGTTGGTGAGATTCTATTTAGATTTTAAAAATGGGTAAACAGCTTTACAATTTGCAACACACCAAGGAAACAACAGCACATTCAATAAGCATAATAATATAATCTCACAGTAAATTGAAATGAATTGAATTAATCATATTATCCTTTCTCTGTTAAGGATAAATACTCAAAACAGAGTGAAAAATGAGAACAGGATATTTGGATTTTAAAATATTACCTGGATCATCCTCATCTCTGGGTACTTTTTTGAAGCAGTCATTGAGTGACAGGTTGTGTCTGATGGAATTCTGCCAACCCGCTTTACTCTTGTTGTAGAATGGGAAGTTGTCAGCAACATACTGGTAAATCTGACTCAATGTCAGTCTCCTGTCTGGTGCTCCGTGGATAGCCATGGCAATGAGAGCAGAGTAGGAGTAAGGGGGCCTGACCAGCTTCATCAGGTCTTCTTGTGAGGGCAGAGAGAACCAACTCAGCTCTCCTGGGCCCCCAGCTCCAGCTGGACCTAGGTAAGGCCTCTGCATGCCATAGTGCTGAGGGACAAAGGGAGGGCCGGGGTTTCCTGATGGGGTGGTGGTAGCCAGGTACGGTGGTGTGTTGATCCCAGAGCCATTGAACCAGAGGTAAGGGTTTGGGGAAGAGGTGGTGTAGTCGCTTAGGTCGTAGGAGGTCGGAGTGGTGCGCTGAGGACTTGGCAGTGAGGGAGGAGGGTAGTAGCAATCACTGTACATGCTGAGCTCAGGGGGCTCCTGGCCGAGGCTGGGGAACTGAGGGCCACATCGAGGAGGAGACTGGCCCTGGGCCTCAAATGAAGACATTTTAAAGTTTCTTCTTACCTCTCAGTGCCTCTTCTGAACCCTTTGGCTTTGGTTGTCCTCCCTTTAAATACGAAACACTTTTTGTGGCAATTTTGTCAGCTGCTGAAAGTCCTTTTCTTGTTCAGTTCTGTGAATGAGTTGATCCAAATAATGGTCTCTAACCTCCCAAGTTGTAAGCTAGTCTTCTCCCCCCTTTTCTTGTCTGTTTGCCCTTGCTTTATGTGAAGATGTCACCTGTCATACCGGCTTTATCTCTTTCCCTGGAAACGCCCCCTCTCTCTTCTTATTGGTTGTTTTCTCAGGTGAACAGTCTGTTCCTGCTTTCTCTCTCATTTTTTTCCTGCTGTCAGCTAGTTCAGTTCCTCCACCGGTTTTGTTCACCCTCAATCAAATAATTTTCCACTCAAGCTGTTACTCCAACATTAATTGAGTTCAGTCATCTGTCATTTTTATTTGATGATTATGATGCAAAATTAACGATCAAGGTTTATTGAGATTAGAAATTTTAATTGCTTTTCCCTCCTGCATGTGAGTCCTGCTATAATGGACAGCTTAGTCACAATGAAGGTAAGCAACCTTCTCCTACAGTGAGAGAACAGACAATTTCGTGAATGCCCAATCTAATGTTCTCTTATTTATTATTATGGATATATATATTGTATGTAACATACAATGAGCACTTCAAACATCACTCAATTTATAGATTAGTCAAAAAAACTGCAGCTATTTTGATAATCAATTATTTATTTCTGTCATTTTTCATACAAAAATGCCAAATGTTTGCTGGCTCCAGCTAATAGAATATACCAGTAGCATTATTGTTATGGCATCTTTAAACCAGGTTTAGCAGGAGAGATATCATTGAAGCTGAAAAGCCTATTGCAGAAATAGGAACATAGATGCTGTATCACTACCCTATGCAGTTATATAAGCTAATGTTCTTCCAGTATTTCACAGGTTCTCCAATTGGTAACTGATAATTTAAATGATAATTTTTATAATAAAATTGCAAATTCTTACTAACACAGTTTTTCTTACCTCTAAATACTTGTAGGTTATAATGCAATGGGTTTATGGGACAAGGGCGTTGTG
>NW_019445100.1:0-2049 GCF_002814215.2 Seriola lalandi dorsalis
CACCTGTTTGCAGGAGGCACAGCATTGAATTAGCTCTTGGGTGTGTAGTGTTTAAATCAAGGTATGAAGGTCAAACATATTTACTTGGGAAAGAAGTGTGGGCTTCCTTAAGCACAAATTCCACTTAGCCATGTATATTTATGTTGTGTCTGGCATCATTTCCTTGGCATTTTGACAACTTTTCTCTGAGCTACCCCTTAAAAATGCTTCACCCTCGAATAAATTGCAATTTCCTGTTCTCATCCATTACCCTAACGATTTCTCTGGCCAATGAGCCTTCTGGCTATGCTGGGTTTGAGCCTGATGATGCGCTTGGCATTCAGCTGGCAGTGAGAGTCACTGAGTGCAGTGTGTTTTTCTGCACCCACATTAGATGTTGTGCATCCAACAGTCTTTAAGTCTCATTACGGTAATCAGGTTAAAGAGAAGGGAACTAGGGAGCACTTGGCCTGCAGTGTGTTTCCTCTGGAGTTCCCCTGTGAGACGGAGAACCTCTCACACAGGCCCCGGCTGAGCTACTGGGACCCGGCTCTGCAGACGCCTGCTCCTAATGATCGGCTCCCGCTGCTTCTGTTTGTATGAAACCCTCACTGGGTTATTCAACTGCACCCATGCTGTCATAATGACTAGCTTGTAATTGTAAAGAACGTCTGATATACAGCCATTCTTTTCAAGGTTTCTGATCCATTTTTGCGGGTCACACTAACACATTTGGTGCATAGGCAAATCCTGCTCGCTGCAATTAACTGTGTTTTTGCACAGATGAGGCATAAACAATGACGCGCGGATGAAACACAGTTTATCTTCACAGAACACAGAGAAAGAGTAAAACTGACTGTATTTACAAATGAAGCATGACTGTGTACGGGAGAGGTGTTTGTTCACTTTTGTTGCTTTCGGTTTTATAGCTTATTTTTTGCTGAATCACAAAAGCTGTGATTCAGCAGTAATAATAGTCTTGCACATTGCCTCTCCTTTTATTTTGTATTTTCAGTTGTAAATTATCTACTGAAACCCTTGAACGTTTACTGTGTGTTTACTGAGGTTTTTTTTTATCTGGCCTCACCAGAAAGCACAGAACAGGTTCAGTAAAAGTGCATTCCAGCTCATCTGTAATAGTAACAGCTTGTCTCTTTAAACGCTGAGTGTTTAGCCATTGAAAACACTTCAGTGACCATCTTAAGAACCACTAATGAAAGTCAGAACCTTTTCTCATTCGTTGGTTTCTTTTGCAGACTGCACTGTACAGAAAAGGCCCCCTTCTTTTTTTTTTTCTTCTTCTTCTTTGGAGCTGACAGAAGCCACCTGACCTGGGAATTGCCCAAAAACCAGGGTTGCTATGGCAACCAGCAGATGTGGAGCATGAAATAGTGAGGCTGCGAGTCCTTAACTAAGCATGGCAGCATCCCTTACATGCTCCACTCCGTATATTGTGCAGCTCCTCCGTCTCCATGTAGCTCCAGCTGCAAGTTGTGTCCAGAGGTGTGCAGCTGTGTTTCCCCTCTGTCCGCATGACACTGAGCTGACAGCATGCACAAAAAGAATTTCAAGTAGTCAGCATGGTTCTCTCAGTTCACCCTGTTGCGCAATATGCTGAGGATATCCATGCTGCGTGTGTGTGGGTGGTTAGCTGACCAGATGTTTATGAGGCGGATTTAAGCCAGAGATGTTTGTTTCTAGTAATCAGAAACACTTGGACGTAGTGTAAGGGTGGGAATCCAGTGAGATGGCTGGAAAAGCTAGCATAAGAAATAGTTTGACTGCAGAAAACCTATACGCTATATAATGTTTGTGTCCCTGAAATGTAAAGTTTATCTCATTTGGTGCTGTATTGTATATTCCTCGTGTCCTAACCAGATCCCAGGGGTGGAAGGTAGCTAGCTACGAGAGCTGTTGTTACTATAAGAACATAATTGTGCCACTTTTTTTCAGAAACCAAGAATTTTACTTTGAATGAAGTAAATATTCAACAAAGCATTTCTCTCATACTTCTGGAAACATTAGAGTAGTCTACACTTCTGCTCCTATGGCAAAATTATAATGTTTACT
>NW_019445101.1:0-1283 GCF_002814215.2 Seriola lalandi dorsalis
AACAAAAACAACCCGTGGACATTAAATCCCCATGCAAGACGTGTTCCTTGGCTATGTGGCTGGATAGAAATAGCCGTGTGAGGAATGAACAAAATACAGTCAGCCCACTATTCTCATTTTCATGCATTCAGCACACCTGGCCAGTGGGTCTTGACTGTTGGTTTGTTTGTAGAAAGTTTCAAACGGGTTTCCCATGCACTCCCTCCATTCTCTTCCTCCTCTTTCTAATACCTCGTGCCTGCAGCCACCTCAAGAGTGTCCAGCTGACATCTGAGCATATTTGGGTGGGAAGAGAGTGTGAAGAGTCCAGGGAATGAAAGGGCAGGTGATGGACTTTCACACATAACCTGTGAAGCAATCGCTCTATATGAGAGCGTGGTAAGAGTTGAAGTGTTTACTTTTTTTTTCTTTCTCAAAATTTATTTTTACACTCCAGTCACAATGCTCCACATGCTGCAGTTTTTTCACGGTGCACAGTTTGGCTCTGTGTTTGCTCAAGGCACTGAGATAAGAGTGGAAACTTGGGGTAAGAGTCATCCAAGCACAGAATTACCAAAACACATGATTGCGAGGTTTTGTTGGCTTTATGTAAAACTTCCACCGTTTGCGAGGGTGCGACATGGAGATGAATGAAGCCGGAGTGCGAGGGATGGAGAGAATGCAGAGAAAAGGAGGGGAGGAGCGATAGTGAGAGAGAAGGAGCAGTGCCCGGTGCTATTGTCCTGTCTGTCAGTTGCTGGAGGGGAAGAACAAAGGAAACTGGTGGGCTGTGGCATATCACATGTCTGTCTCACTCTCTCTGACTCTTTGCTCTGTTATTCACTCACACACTCAGTACATTCACTCCAGGAGATGTGTGACTCCACTGCATTTGTCCCCCCCGCCCGCCTTGATCTTTTGCCCGAGTCACCCAACCCCCCCGACTAACTCTCGTGTTTACTCCCTCCAGATCCAAACTCCCTCCACAGAGGCAGGTGGGGTTGAAGCAGGTG
Source organism: Seriola lalandi dorsalis (assembly GCF_002814215.2). Classification (NCBI taxonomy): domain Eukaryota; kingdom Metazoa; phylum Chordata; class Actinopteri; order Carangiformes; family Carangidae; genus Seriola; species Seriola lalandi. The sequence continues at coordinate 993 of NW_019445101.1, forward strand.
GAAGGCAGGCCTCTAGGTGCAGGAAGAAAAGAATGAGGAATGGAGGGAGGAGGAGGACACCCCTGACTACCCCTCAGGTAAGGAGGTCGCTGCAAGTCCAGTACACCCCACACCTGTCCCTTTAGTCCATGGGCCAGAGCCCAAAATTTCACTTGTCGGTACCACTCAAGGTGACCAAACTTACTTATGATTTTTGAAAAGTTCTATGTCTGTAGATGATATTTTGGTATGATAACCCTTCCTGAGTGGCAGCTGTATCATAGTTATGAGCTCATGAAGTTACCCACCCCC
>NW_019445102.1:0-2048 GCF_002814215.2 Seriola lalandi dorsalis
TTCTCCGGTTGCTACACACGCGCATAGTCACATAGTTTGTCCCCCTCTAGCGGTTTCACTGAGAATTCAGTGAGAAGCAAATAATAGATGCAACAGCTCTTCAGGGATCAGTCACTTGGAGACCATTATCATTTCAAAAATGAACGATGCATTTTGTTGTCTGTGAGAGTTTGTTTTTCTCTTAGTGAACTGGACATGTAAACATGTGCAGGCAAACCCCTCTCCCATCATGCACAATGTTTAGATCCTAATTTACATGACTTCTCATAGTGAACTGCTCAGTGCCAAACACGCTGATTTAAATACAAACTGTCAATCTATCTCTTCCTGTCTGCTGGAGTGCTGTTTAATAGGTTTTGCCTGGATTAGTGAGTCATGCATGAGAAGAATGGAATACCAAATGAATAGGATACTATCCGGGACAAGGCTGTTCACATAAGGCTGATTGTGTCTGGACAAATCCCCCCTAAGCTGTGCTGGGATGCATCCTGAAACTAAGATGGAGAAAGGTTTAGTTTTTCTGTGACAGAGAAAGTGTCACTACCTCATTATGGCAAGATTCTTATTTTTCTTTTTCTTTTTTCTTTTATTGATTATTTGATGTTTGAACAATACATTCATTGCACCAAATATAGCTAGAAGCTTATTTCCATCTGGGCAGAGTCACATGCAGGATGATGAAGTACTGTATTGTGATATACATCAAAAGACTTATTCAGGGTATTCAGGACCTACATCAGAAGATCTTGAACTTTTGTCAAACAAAATTAATCTGAATTTAAGATGCCCAGCAGATGTTTCTGCTTCTTCCACACTGTACAAGGCTCTATTGTACAGCTTTAAGTGCTGTTTCACTGAAATTATGAAACAAAACCCACATTTTTGCTGACACCTATAGTGGAATCTAGTCATGCAGATTTTGAGATATCCATTGCTGAGGTTTCAACTCCAAACCCTGTTATAATGAAGGCTCTTACAGCATTGACAAGTAAAATTTAAAAAGAAAAACAACAGCAATCTCTTTTCAGAAATGGTGTCCTGGTTGCAATAGAAACTGTTTCCTGCAAAGTCGAAGTTGAATTTTTCAAATGTCATTTTTAAGCAGAGAGCATGATGGAGACCTATCAATTTGGGCACATAAAACCAAAAATATATGCACAAATTTGACGACAGCTTGATACCATCAGGGGAAAGTGTGAATATGCTTTGTTATGCTGACCTTTTATCAAAGCTGGTTTATTTTCTTATCATTAATATGGTCCATTCAGTTTTAAAAGCTGACTATTGTTTTCTATGCTCATTTGTTTGAAATCACATGGTGACATTTAACACTACTACTACTACTTTATTTGTGTTGCACCTTTCATATGTACAATGCAATAGTGCATACAATACAAGCACTTGACATCATTGTGTATACAGTACATATATTTAATCCATTTAAAATAAGGGAAACATCTGCAGACAAAATTAAAATCAAAAGAATTAAAAAAAAACTTGCAGTAAGAATAAATAAAGAGCAGGAGACAGACTACATAAAAGCACAATTAAAAATGTGAGTCTTAAGAGTCTTAAAGGATTTAAAAGAAATTGCATTCAATGTGAATGTTTCTATTTTTGATAAAAGTATTCCATGGTATTTTATCCTGAGGACCTGAGATGGTAACAGAAGCTCATGATCCCAGGCTGTGCCCTTGTTGTGTCTCTGCAGAGCATCACTGCCATGTTCATTTGTCAGTTGATCTGCTGATCTGTGGTCAGCAGATCACAGGGTTCAGTAACTGTGATGCTGCAGGGAGCGCCTTTTGATTAAGCAACCAGTCAGACAATCAAGATCAAAAATTGTTTACCTGTTTGACTGGTTGGCTCTGTTAAATTGATAGTGAATCATGAGGATGTGAAAGGAACATGTGGTCAGGCTTGTGTCGAGTGTATTGTCAAGAGAGAGAAGAACCATGACACCCTGACAGCATATTCATATCTGTCAAACCACATATATTACAGATGAGATGAACTCCAGCACACATGTAGTTGTACATACAAACACT
>NW_019445103.1:0-2047 GCF_002814215.2 Seriola lalandi dorsalis
AAAAAAAAGTGATTATATCACATTTTCTGAAGGATACTGATTTTGTAAATCTGAGGGGCCACAGTAATATAAAGATACAGTCTGGGGCCAGGTCATGAAGTACGAGCGTCGGACAAACACTCATTTGATTCAATTTACATTCATATAAAATATAGAACAGCAGACACATCCTCACATTTCTGAAGCTGTAACCAGGCTTCTTCTTACGTGGTACATGATTCAAAATTTGTTGAATTCCAAAATGGTCATTCATTTACGTTTTGTCAGTTAACTTATGAATTAATCGACTAATTTCAGCACTGTAGGTGAGTCAAACATAACCCCTTAACCTCTTATATTTCTGCTTAAGTAGCTCTAAGCTCCTATTTCTTATCTCACGCTGTCTTGACAGTGTCGTATACTGTATATTATATATCTAATTTTTTCCTGATGTTTACATTGAGATAAATATATTTTAACAACTGCTTCATTATATAAAAATGGAAATAAATATCATTTTAAACACTTTCGTCCCAGATGTAGCCTGAAATATTTAGTTTCTTTGGAAACTTTGGTATCGTCACTGACATTTAAAGGGCCGCTGTGTTAGGATTAGTGACATCTAGTGAGGCTGTAGATTGCAAACAAATGAACACCTGTGTCCTCACCCAAGTGTCAGAGAACAAACAGTGGCCTTCCGGTAAAGTAAAAAGGCATCATAAGGATGTTTGCTGCAGACAGAGCGGTGACTGAGGACATGATGTTTGCTGATATATTATGTTGCAGTTCTGGCAGCTTGTATTATGTAACTAGTAATTCAGGTATCAGCAGCCACATCCTCAGAAAACATTTCTACATGTTGTGCGTGCGTGCGTGCGTGCGTGTGTGTGCATTTTGTAAACCAAATTCCCTTCATTGTGTGTTTTGTTTTTGTTATTTTTTCTAGATATAAAATGCTGATTCACATCCGCACACACACCAATGAGAAGCCGCACCACTGTCCCACCTGTAACAAGAGCTTCTCTCGTCTGGAGAACCTGAAGATACACACTCGCTCACACACAGGTGAGTTCACAGTGAAACGATCCAAGCAGGCGACTTTAAAGTATAACTGAGGTGATATTCTATATTTATGCTATTACCAACAAATCTGAACAAAAACCAAACCTGAATTGATCTGCTTAACAAGTATTGTACCATAGAGCTCAGTTCATAAACTATTAGGACACATCAGTGAGCCACGCAATTAAACTAGGTGACATGTACACATACACCGTCCTGCTGCTGTAGATATTCACTAGACTACAGCATCGAACCTGTGGCTGGAAATCATCCTCAACAAATGCGTGTAGACGTGACTGGCTCAATGGTTGAACAAAAACCTACGTCTGTAGCTCCCTGTGACCAAAGTGATGCTGGTAATTGAGAGAGCATAGCCTCCGCCTGCTCGTGATCGGTTTTCTCTCTACCATGGAAATGTTCAAACTGGTGGCGTGCATTATTTTGTATGATTTTTCACTACAAGAATAAAACAGACTAGGAATCTGGGTGGGCACCCAGTCCGTGACTGTTAACAGTCTCTTGCACATTGGACCTTAATCTTTAGCCTGATGCTTAGTGTGGACCATGAGAGTGATATGTGGTATGGTAATCTGCCAACTTTTGCCTTCAAGTTCAGCACAAAAAGCCTGCGGGTAAACGTCTGTGGTGTCCCTGTCATAAAACAATGTAACATGATAGGGGTCGCAGTGTTATGCTGTTTACGTGCAGAATGTAGTTGTAGTTTCAACAACTGAGACTGAGAAGTTTGAGTTTCAATATTTTCAGCATCAGCCTTAAGCCTAAAATTTTTAAAGTGGTGAGCAAGGTGCTTCTCCCACTTTGTACAATCACATCCTGGGATGTCAGGGTTATTTCCCATTGCTGTTTTGACTGACTTTCATAACTACTTGTAGGGTCTGTCTGCGCTCTCCTCCTTCTACCTCTAGTGAACACCCCCTTGGCTTTAAGATAAAATTGTTAACCTTCATCATTGGTGCTGCTGTTCACCTGCTCACCCACTTCTCCC
>NW_019445104.1:0-3578 GCF_002814215.2 Seriola lalandi dorsalis
GAGGTTGAATGAAATTATAAATAATATTATTTATTATTATTATTTATTATTTCCTTCTAATCATCTTATATTTGACATACTAAGAACTTAGTCATCCCACTGTTAATCTTTTGTTTCCAATCTCTTCCTAAAACAGGGCTCAATTGGTTTATATGAATGAGGGGAACAGATCGTACCATACGTTTCAGTGAACTGGTTCTTCTTCATACGTTTTTTTAAGTAGCTCAGCGCTGTTTCATTGAGCTGGAGGCTGATTTAAAGCAGACACTCATTACGCATATTGAGGAGCGAAGGTTAGACCAATAGCCTACCAGAGGAACTAGAGGAAGCATTGAGTTCATAAAGTTTATGGGGGATGGGATGTTCACTTTTACGACGGATAATGTGGACTGGGAATATTGCTGGCGGTGTCCTCCAGTTTTTAATATCAGCTTTGAGTTTTTTAAGAACTTGTCAGGAATTTACCCCGGCTACTGCTGTGATTGAAGAGTCTTATCTATGTGGTGATCTGTCATATTATCTGCCTATTTACATCTCTATCTCTATCATCTCTGAAAAAAATTAAAGTGTGCTAACCACCCTGAATTGCAAGACCCAACCTCCCCTTGTGTTTCATTTACATTACATCTCATTAATATTGTTGTACCCTCCTGAAGCTACAACCATTTATTACTAAAACTGTTTAGCATTATCTGCAGTGAATGTTGTGTGTTAATTCTGTTTGTAACCTTAAATTGTATGACTACTTTGCATGAAAAGTGAACATAATTCCCAGGTACCCAGAGCTGTGCTGACTGTGTATCTAACTGCAACACTAAGCTTTACGTCTCTTGGAAAGGGAGACCTTCCCAGCAGTGTTGTGCTCTCCTGTTGAAATATGGAGTCCTGCCCTCCAGGGACACACACGCCATCTCCCTTGTGGTGTGAATCACACAGATGGAGACAGAGCAATTTCCATATGGACTGTGATTTTTATTCCATAAACTGTGGGAATGCGTCACAGTCCTCGTTACAATAATCAGTTCACCTGAGGGCTGAACACAGGTGGAGGCTCTGCAGAACCAATAATGCACATATATGCGAGTTGATTAAATGGGTTTGATCTGTAATGTTGTGTAACAACGGCCTGTTGCTGTAGTTGTGTTAACACTTTGCTTTATGCTGATATCTGTTGTCTATCTAACTACTGTCTCATCTGTCACTTAATTCATCTATAAGGCATTTTCACAGATGTCCACCTACTCTCTACTTGAGAACACGATCAATGATACAGATGAGAAATTCAAACATTCGTGTTTGAGCTACTGCATTTTCCAAGTATTTCTAGTGGCTGAAAATTCAAATGAATGCTCTTTTTAAAGCAAGCCAGTGTAACTTTAACTGAACAAAAGCCACTGGCCATAAGTGGCAATTACTAGGTAATGACACATTGAACGTCTCTACATTTCCCGAGATCCTTTTGAGTCAGCCTCTTTAATGTTTTCATCCCGAGGTGACTGAGAGTGAGTGGGACAAGAACAAAGCAGGCAACAAAAAATGAGTTGTCTAGTTAGATATAGTCTATTTATTTCTAGTTTTACTCTTGTGGTAAAGTGACTGAAGTGACTTTGAGACAAGCACACATTCTACCACATCAGTCGTACAAGTAGACCTGCACACATTCTACCACATCAGTCGTACAAGTAGACCTACACACACCTCTAATGTTAGCAGCACATTTACACAGCAACATGCTGCCAAAGTTAGTTAACAGCTAACATTAGTTATTGTATCCAAGTAAGAGTGTAGCAGCAAAATCCAAAGTACTGTATCTAGTTATGGCATTGAATAATGGCCAGAAAAGTGCAGAATGTTATGATGTCATAGTGAAGTTGACCTTTTGGAAATAAAATGTCATCACTTCATTTTATCCCATTAGACATTTGTATGAAATTTTGTCATAATTAGCATATGAATTCTTGAGCTGTAGCCAAAAATGTGTTTCATGAGTTCATGATGATCTTGACCTTTGACCACCAAAGTCTAATCAGTTCATCTCTGAGTCCAAGTGAATGTTTTTTTGAAGAAATTCCCTAGAGGCGTTCCTGAGATATCACATTTATAGGCATAAAAAAATAGTTTATTATCACCGTTGTTTCATGTTGTTTTAGACCAACTGTGACTGAGTGGATAAACTGCTGCTCTATGATTCTGTTATTCTTAATCACATCTACATTTATTCAGTGGCAGATGCTTTTGCCTAAAGTGACATGCATATGAGATTAATAATTTGTGTATTTTAACAGTAGGATCATAATGGATATTATATAGATATATTTTTGAATTGATTAAATGTTCTCTATTGTATCATGAATTCCTTATATGCCATTGATATTTTGCCCTCTTAGCTGCACTGCTATATTTATGTTGGATCAAGATAAGTGAAATTATGACAGTTGACATCTAGCAGCAGTGGCAGGTCTAATGTTACTCTGCTTATCAACACTAATTATCTCTTGCCTCTACAAGCCGTGTTCCTACCAGAAATGGTACGCAGCGTTTCCACTCAGTGTAGCAGGCATGGAACTGTCTTGTATAATCACAGCTACCTGAAGCGTTCGCACATCTGTAATTGTAGAGTGACTGTAATTAATAGGTCCTTTACTTTATTTTGACACTTGTAAACACATATGTTATGATTATGCCATTCTCAAAGCAGCATCCTTGACTCTTTCATCATTTCTGTGACAGGAGTTTTTAAAACAGTTTTGCTTTATTAGGGAAAACTGTGGCTCTTAATGTAATTCAAATCCAATTGCAATGCATGTATGCCAACACATAGACACATTGAGTCTCTCTCCAGTCATTTTGGGAAAACTTGGCTGTTGCAGGCCCATTCAGATGCAGAAAGGCTTTGACTGCTCTGTTTGTGGCTGCTGTGCTCAGCCAGAGGGGCAGTGTTAGTGCCAGCCAGCCAGCAGCTCCCACACTGTCCTTCCTCTGCTTCCAGTTCACATCCTCTCAAGGACAGTGCTGCCTTGCCACCAGTATGACGCTGTCTTTCTCTCTTTTTCTACTTTTCTCACTCTCTCTCTCTCTCACCATCTCCCTCTCTTTTACTGCTTCCATCAGGTAATGCACTGCCAGCATCAGGTAGTGCTGGCAGTGCAAACAAGCCACTAAGATTATATTACATTAATTGGCGGCAGTGTGATCATTAAAAGCTCATAATCCCTGAGTAACTATTGCTTTTTATGATAAGCATTCGGTTTGCCTCATTACATTGCGGGCTGTGTTTTTTTGGCATACTGCACAGATATAAAGATGTACGTGTGTGTCTCTGTGTGGTCGTACGGTGGTGATTCTCAGTGGTTAGTTTATTTACGCCTGCAAAGAGCAGAGCGCTTCATGGGGCCATCCTAACTCGCTCACCATCGCTCATTTTAACCACTAAAGTTGTACAGATGAATGCACACTGTACATTAACACTGGCAGCATACATTTGGCATTCAGTGGTTTTTAGAAGAACAGCTAAGGCAATGTAAAGGCCTCAGACGTTTTCGCAAAGTGCTGCGACCATAGATGGAAGCAGGTCACTG
>NW_019445105.1:0-2172 GCF_002814215.2 Seriola lalandi dorsalis
AAAAAACTCAACAAAAGAGTCACACTTTTGACATAGGCCATTATACAACCGGGGGTAGAATTGCATGTTCCCCTCAACTGAGGATTCAGGCGATTTTACCAGAGGTGGCCAGCATCATGAGGGGGTGATTTAGGCAAAAAAAACATTTTTGTCAAAACATGACTTAGGCCATTATTTTAGGAAGGTGACGATATGATGGTCCGTCAGTTAGTTTTGCTGCACAATAATAAACTATTTACATTTTTCAGTTGCACAGACAGTAGGCAACACGCTCTGTTTATCCAACCTCTGCCGCAGGCATCTGCCTCGTCTTCCTCTGTTTTTTCAATTATCATCTTTCCAGTGCCACAATTAACAAGTGTCTGTACTGCACTGCTGCCCCCTGCTTATGGGCTGTGGTAAACAACACCATGCTCGCTGCCTTTTTGTCAATGCAGGAGGTGAGAAAGACATCTGCCTCTCCAAAGCTACACATTTCACTTCAAGATCACCAAGTTGTACAAAATATTTTGTAGACTTAGTTAGCACTTTTTACATATTCAAGACTTCAAACACATCTCGCCATTTCCATAAAATCATCTATTCTATTCCAAACAATGTACAAAAGTAAAAACGACAGAAGCTGTCAGTGTCTCCAGCAGCCTCTAGACACTTGTTCATTCAGCGCTGTTGTTTTGAGTGTCAAACAGACAGGAGAAAACTCGACACATAATATACAATAGATGGCACTCTCCAGACTGCAAAGATACAAAGGAATATATCCAACACATTTGCATTCATTCCCAGGAGAGCTGCTCCTCACAGCACATCTAGGCAGAAAAACAGCCTATTCTTAGATTATTCAGGAAAAGATGTGCTTTTTTACATACATAAAATATGGTGTTATTCAGGAATAAGAAATACTCTCCCACTATAATCTCACCTCCAATGGTGAAATATTCTATGGAAAAGAATCTGCAATTATCCGTCCTTGAGCGGACAGCTCTTGGTGTTGATCAAATAAAACACATTTTGCTTCAGTCGACTGTCAAGTAGATTTGATTGAAAGCTGTTTGAAGAACACACATGCTGAACAAACAATCAGTTTGATCTTCTCACATACAACCACCATGCTCTGGTCTTAAATGTGCAACTCAGTGATGGGGGGAGGGAGCTTAAGGGGTCTGCTTGAAGTGATCAGTGCACATGGTCGTATCAGAGGTAAATAGTTGGATAGCAAAGCCAGGGAAAGGGGGGTAGTCTGCTGAATCTACACAGCAGCCAATACTAATAAGGAATAGCTAAGCCTTTAGTGAGACTTAAAGCAGCTTACAGATGAAGAGAGTCTCAATTTGGCTGCAATATTTTTTCCCCCAAAAAACTAAAATCTTGTGAGGCTTAGTAATTTCTTCACATATACTGTATGCCAGACAGAATGAAAATAAATCCAGCTCTGTTGAAATGCATCCTCTGCCGGCAGCTTAGGTTGAGCACTTAATATGTAATAAAGGGAGCTTAATTGGAAAGGAGATGTAGACACTTTCATTCCTGGCTGATGAAATTTTATACAATGTTAACATTAATGCAAGTGTACCATCCATATCCAGCCTTGTCTTTGTGAGATTTAATTTTCTCTAGGTGACAGTATTTGAATTCAGACGGAAGTTGGAACTGAAGAACACACAGCTTGGTACGAGAAATGTACCTGCGGAGATATCCCGTCACAGTGACAGGAAATAATGTTAAATTGGGGGTGTGAAGTAATCTTACTTTAACTTTATCTTACTTTATCTTACTGTTCACTGTGTAGTAGTCATCACAAAGCAATGCTGCTTGCATTTAGTCATCATGTTTAGTCAATTTCACTATCTAATAGCATTCTGACCCTCAATTAAAAAGTGGGCCATGCACATCCAAATGCATCCATTAATGAAATGAAGCCATCAAAACAAATTGTTTTCAGAAAAAAAGCACCTAATCTTAATCTTTTCATCCCAAACCCAAGCAAAATAAAAATGGTAGTATTTGTTGTTATGTTGTCAAAAATTCATAGTGCACCAAGTTTGATATTTACAGCTAGTTTCAGGCATATGAATGTGTCTCTTTTATCTAATACCAGCTGTTTACATCTTTCTAATCAGCCAAGTTTGCCGCATCTCTACAACTACGAAATCTGCACATCTAAACAACAGC
>NW_019445106.1:0-3096 GCF_002814215.2 Seriola lalandi dorsalis
GGCTGGAGACACACACTGCTGTTCTCCAGAACACTTAAAATCCATAATTGGTGGTTGAAGAAATGAGTCATGACCATGGCTGCTGTTTGGTTAAGATGACATTGATGACATGCCGCAATTCATGCCGAGTTTTATTTTCAGGCATTCCATATTTACTATTAGTTACTATAGTTATTATTTCATATATACACAGCAATCACCCACCCATATAATTCATAGTGTATTCAATGAATATCAACAGGATGTGGCTTGACAGCAAAAAGAAGCTAAACATTGACCAAGAATATTTGAAAAGATGGTTTGATGAGGTGAAGAGCAGAATTCTGATGAATACCAGATTATTTGCACTGTGCTGCTCTTTGTGACCGGAATTTCAAATTCAAGTTGATATCGGATCAGATTCAAAGCTGCTGTCAGAGTCCAGTTCATAAAAGTATATCATTATACATCTTTGTTGTGGAATATTGTAAAAATAACCATTCATTAAACCCCTTCCCTGAACAGCTTAGCAACTGTAGCCTGGCCCGTCTTTATGTGACAAGGGGCCCCACCTGCTTTTTTTGTAAGGGCTCACAAGTCAAACAAACATACTGGTTTAATCCTATACAATGTTTTTATATGTAAAATCTTAGTCTTCAAAGTAAGGAGTACTTAAACGGTAAAATACTGATATGTAGTGCAGTAATAGTATAAAGTATCAGATAATGGAAATACTCGAGTAAAGTAAGAACCTGAACCAGAAGTGTATTTATAGCAGTAACTGAGCGAATGTACTTTTCAACATTGCTTTCTAATTTAGCCTTATAACCAGAAAAACAAGCAAAAGTGTAAAGAATGAGATTGTCAATCCTCTCTAACATCAGCTGTATTATTTCGCATGTCTGGCTAACTAGTTCAATACCTACAGTAGTTAGAACGTGTTATGTAGCAGGCCAAGAAGAACGTCATTAACCATCTGTTAACTGTAAAAAAAAGACTTTTCACATTTACTCTACTGTGTATTATTCTCTCACTGTGTGGAAGCTGGTGCTGGGAGCTATCACAGCTCTGCCCTGCTGTCTCTTGGATTTGGGGAAGTTTACACTCCAGCAACCCTAGCCAACCTTACCCGAGATAGCATTAAGCTTGCCACACATATTGGTTAGTCCTAATCTTAAAGGCTTTTTTTTCTCTAACTCTTCTAACATTAGAAGTGAAACATACTGTTAAAAAATATAAACAATTAAGCAGAAATTGAAAATGTGTCTTGATTGTTGATTTTTTAAAAGCAGCCAAACAGGGTTGTGAATTAATTTACAGTCTGATCTTATTTTTCCTCATTAGCTCTGATTATTGCTAATAATTCATTGATTAATTAAGACTTCTTTTTCTATAAACGGGCAATGCTTGCGCAGGCAAGGGGCAGAAAATGTCCCAAAATGACTGAGAGCTTATGATCAACATGAAAAGTTGTTTTTATGCTTAAAACTGCATGAATCACAAAAATAAGAAGTGGAGTATGTTGTACCAAGACAGAAACCTATTTCCAGTGATCTGGTCAGAGTTCTGGATGTTATGAAGTGTGGAAGTGGATGGTTTTGTATTGAAACAGCAGGAATAAACTCCACTTTTAATTGAAGCTGCAGGAATAAAGCGCAGTTTTAATTTAAAGTGCAGGAACAAACACCAGTTTTAATTAAAGCTGCAGGAATAAATGCCAGTTTTGACTGAAAATGCAGGAATAAATGCCAGGTTTAAGGTCAGAGAGACAGCTCACACTTTTGCTGTGTGTTTAAGGCTGTTAAATAAGCATTGCCAAGGCTCAGTGTTTGACATGTATTTAGAGTTTCAGTTTGGGAGTCAGTGACAGCTGATGGACAAGCAAACTGATGGCTGTGGATGGAAATTGTCACGTTGTAATTTTCCAGAAAATCATAATACAGCTTTACATATATGTCATTTTGAAGACAGCTTGAAACATTAAAACATCATCCAGAGACAGTGTTTCAAACAATTCACTGTGGGTTAACATTGACTTAATTAGCAAGCTATAGCTACAGCTATTGAATTGATAGTCCCCGGCTAGAGAAGAGAAGCCTCTTTGACTACCAATATCTAAAATCAATGACCCGTTGTTCTGAATTTGGAGAGGTAAATCTTTTACCAATATCACTGTAAACTGCATTACTTGCTGAAGAGAGAGAAGGGAAAGCTTAAGAGGTGCAGCAACAGCAAGTAAGGAGGCCGGGGCTTAGTGAACAGTCAGTTGACTTGTCAAGTCGCTAACTTCAATTTCACCGGGTACACACTGGCTGTGTCTTTGCTGCGTGTGTGGAGGCTTCTGTCACTGACCTGCGGCGGAGAAGCATGCGTGTGTGTTCACACTGGCTGCATCTTTGCTGCATTGCTGCTGCTGCCTAGCTCTATCTCTCTACATGGAGTTTGCAGGTTAACGGAATGTTGGATTTCTTTTCTGATTTATTTATTTCTTATTCATTTTTGACAGAATGTCTGTGACATATTTAGATTCAGCCTAGACATATAAAACTATGGTGGAAGGTGTTTGTGTTTATTTTAGCTGTGAGATGCACACATCATGCATGAAAAAATAGGTGAGATGCCGAATCGCTAGATCGCGCGATGCAGCCGGGGCCTCATGCAGCCAGTGTGTCCACTCTAACCCCTTAACACGTGCCTCAAAATGAAAACCAAGACGTTCTGCAGCCGCCACGCACATGCCACGCATCCAGTGTGTTCCTGGCCTTGACCTTTATCACACTCCAATGTCGTATTTCTGCATCAAGCTCAGTCCTTTCATTTTGCGTTAGCTCGTTTACTTTCTCAGTGTTGAAGTTGGAACATCATTTCATCTTCTTCCCGTCAGGAATCCCGTCAGAAAATTACATTTTATTTGATGTGGAAAAGCCCAAGCGTTCAAATCCTCTGGACCATTTCATCTGACAGGCCAAGTCAAAACGCAAGTGGTCGTCTTGTTACAGGGTATGTGATGTAATTGTGAGAAATGTGACACCTGTCTTATTATAAGATAAGCACTAAGATGAAAGGCTCTTGGAGAACAAAGAAAAACTTACATATACTTGACAAATCTTAACCAAA
>NW_019445107.1:0-2117 GCF_002814215.2 Seriola lalandi dorsalis
TAAAACAAAAACAAACTGTAAACAACAAAACATCAACACAAAGTTTTAGTGTTATTAACTGGAGTTTAAATAAGAGTTAAACCTGAACTGTACCAGGCTTAAACCGGAGTTAACGTGGACTTAAAAGTGCTGTTCAACACAGTTTAAATGGAGAAAGTTAAACTGTTTTTAAAGTGAAGTTATACTGGAGTTAAACTGGTTTTAAAGTGAAGTTAAACTGGAATGAAACCAGTATTGAAGTTAAATGTTGAAGTGATTTAAAAGTAGAGTTAAACTGGAGTTGAACTGGTTTTAAAGTGAAGTTAAACTAAAGTTGTACTGGTTTTAAATACAGTTAAACTGGAGTTAAACTGGTTTTAAAGTGAAGTTAAACTGGAGTTAAACCAGTATTGAACTGGAGTTAATCCAAACAAACAGAAACAATTTCCTAAAATATCAAACATCAGTAGACCAACATCTGTCCACCAACTTGACCTTTGACCTCTCCGATGACTAACTAACAACCAAGAGCGCCTTTTCAGTCCTACTCAGCAGGAAAAGAACATCCAGTAGCCAGGACAATCAAGTAGTCCTATCGAATCCACTTTTAGGGTGATACTGATTACAAGTCCAGTTGAGTCTAGGAGAGTCCAGAGTCCTTATCTGATACAAAGGGGTAAGGACAGAGGGAATCGTAAAACCCCTAGAATACAATATGTCTGGACTTGAAGATGGAGGAGCATGAGGGTGATCTCACAGATCAGAGGGTAAAGACTCCAGTAAAGTTCAGTAGAGTCAGGAAGAATCCAGTAGAGTCCAGTAGACACAGGATTAAGATGAGTTTTGTGGTGACAGGAGGAGGCATCAATCAGAGGACGAAGAAGAGGAGGATGACCACAAAGAGGATGGCGAGCAACACTCCGATTGCACACCACTGACGACGATCTGTAAGTAAACGGATTGTTAATAACTATAACTAACTAAAACTACAACTAACTATAACTAACCATAACTATAACTACAGCTAACTATAAATACAACTAACTATAACTAACTATAACTATAACTAACCATACAGTCCACACCGCAAGTATGTGGACAGTACACAAGATTTTTTATTCGGGCTCTGAGCTTTAGCACATTGAATTTGATAATATTTATAAACCATAACTAACTATAATTGTAACTATAACAAACTAGAACTCCAACCACTGACAAAGATCTGTAAGGACACTGTAACTATCAACTTACTATAACTATTACTGACAGACTGGTAATACTTATCAGTTAACACCTTTGAATATTACTCACTAAATGTAGCAAAAGCTAACTATAATTAACCTTAACTACAACAAACTACCATTACCCTAACTTGACTAGAAATGTTTTCTGTTACATGATGAGTGGAGTAAATGAATTTTCAGGTCATTATCAAACTGGACTAATTTAGTCCAGGTGATGAGCAGGAAACTGATTTTCTACTGACACTACTGTTTATTATGCTCCAGTAGAAACACTGAGGGTGACATCACGTGTTGCTGGGCAGATTACCACTGGTCATGTGGGAGACTTTGGCCAGTTTCTTCATGACGTTGTCCAGTCTTGACTGAGTGCTGTCCATCTCATGGCTGAAGTCGTCCAGCATCCTGCAGGAACATCAAACGACTCGGGTTAACGGACGTGGCTTAAACTATACCATGCTAACAGGTCTGACCAGTACCGGCTGAGCCTGCCCCCCTTTCTAAACTAAATACAGTTGTTCTCTTTGGGTTCTTACACAGCCTGTTCATCTAGCTCCATGCCGATCCTCTCCGACATGTTCTTTAAGACGCCGATGGTTCCTGACACAAGCTCCAGCTGTTCGTCCTGCTGCTCTGCGATCAGCTGAAACAAAAAGCCGGCACTACATGAGTTTTTTTTGATTTACCTGCTATTGGCTGTTTTATTCATCAGGTGTTACTGTACCTGCTGCTGAACCTGCTGCTCCTCTATAAAATGAGAGTTGGCGTTCTGCAGCTGGCGGTCCAGGCGGCTGTATTTGTCAGGACCAGGCTGCCAGACCGGACCAGGAGCCCCATGTTCACCAAGCAGAGCCTGGACACCACAACACAAACACAGAGATTTTGAAGGGACCCACA
>NW_019445108.1:0-2243 GCF_002814215.2 Seriola lalandi dorsalis
AAAAAAACTTCAACGATTAATCAAGTATCAAAACTGTTGATTCATTTTCTCGACTGACTCATTGGTTCATCCACTAATGGTTTCATCACTAGTTACATAAACACAGTGCCGTCCAGGACGAAATGAATCATCTTGTGAAATATCGAGGAAAGAAAAATCAGTCAGTTCAGTAACGAGTTTCATTTTTTCTGTGTTCGTATTGGATGATATATTGTGATCGTATTGTATTGTACTGTTTTACATTCAGGTGTCCTGTTTCTTTAACTATATATTCGAGAACCAGTTGCACCCAGTTACATGTATTAACGATCATAAGCATCATGTAGTTCAGTTAGTCTTTGATGACTCTCATACTGTTTATTGTTTTGTAGGATTATGTGATATTTTTTGATGGTGTTTAATGTTAATACCACTATAAGGCAGAGATGTACAGTGGGAGTGGGGATGCAATCCAGACGCCACACATTTAGACGTCTGGGTTTTACTGTGTGGCTACAAATAGCAGTAAATCAGATTAAACTGTGCTACTAATGTGTTTACTTGTAAAAATTAAACATTTCCAGTTTGTCTAAACAGTTAATGGGAGAACCGCATTAATAGCATGTTTTATAAACATGAAACCACCCAGTCTGCTGCCTCAGCTTCCTCATCACACCGAAGGAAAAGTTGACGTTCAGAACTTTCAGCTGAATCTGTTGTTTTTTTTAAAGAAACCAGAGTAACCTAAATATGTGGTTTTAGAATATGATCGTTTCATCTTCTACAGTTCTGTCTTTTAACGGCGTCTCTGTTTTACGCCTTCAGCAAGCGCTGGTTCGTCTTCGCGGTGGGGCCATCGTAGGCGAGGGCCGAGTGGAGGTGTTGAAAAACGGAGAGTGGGGCACCATATGTGATGATAGCTGGAGCCTGCTGTCTGCCACCGTGGTGTGTCGAGAGCTGGGCTTCGGTACGGCCAAGGAAGCCCTGTCTGGAGGTCGCCTGGGACAAGGTATACTGGTTTTATACATCACTTTTATTTGTGCAAGAAAAGTCAGCTGAGTGTTTTTCCAGCCTCTCCTAGCTGCACGCTCTGAGGAAATGAACATTTTAAGGATTTTTAAGAGCTTTTCTAATTAAACTAATGCATGATAACAAGCTTGCAATCTAAGCTGGAGTGCTGCTCTCTCCCACCTCCAACTCTGCCACAACACCCTCTTCTTGTGTGATAATCAGTTGCATAATGCAACCAATGGGGAAAACATAAAGACGTGAAATGTGAGCAGCATACATGTACAGAAAACCTAAAAACAGCCTGGACTAAACACACAGTACTTAGTGCACAGACAGTCTTTACTGTTGGAACGGCTGTCCGTGTATATTGCCTACATGGCATGTGATGGAAGGTTATGACTGTGTTGCAAAACCACATATCCCAAACATTTCAGACAGTAATTCTATCCTTTAATCCGTCCTCCGCATATCACCCGCTTTTGTGCCGCTGAGCAGAGTATCATGAACTCACAGACCTGATGGTAAAAGTGATTTAGCTTGGTGGAACAGGATTAGCTCCACAGTGCAGGTTCAGTGAGGATGGGAATCCGTTCCTGAGCTGGTATGAACTCACATATCTCTCTGCAAAGGACGCATGAAAACTCTTATGCATTCAGTTTTGAAGTTACTGCAAGAGGGAAAAACAGACGGGGCAAACGTAGCTCAGCTGGACTGTGGACGGAGCCTGTGGAGAAATAAACCTCTAACCCATTGCTCTCTGTTCACATGTGTGGTAGAAAATGTGTTCTTTGCATGAAATTGATCACTATCTATACATAGAGGAAGTTTTTATTTAAAGGTCCCATGTTTGACACCTTTCTGGTGTTTTATCTGAAGTTTTGATGTCCATAAGAAGATATATTTGTGGTTTTCAGAACCAAAAACCATCTCAATGTAGTTTTACATCTCCTCTCTCGGACTTCTCTCTCGAGCTCTAGTTACAACAGGTGGGTGAGCCAATCAGAAGAGGAACCAAATCCTGCAAGGCTTGGTTGGTAGGTCCAGGTGGGCGGGGCTTGGGGCATGGCTGAGAGCTGTGAATGCTTTATTGTGACATCACAATGTTACAGAAGTCCTGACGGCTTGTTTTAAGGCTCAGTTTCTGAATACAGGCTGTGTGCATTTCTCTGTGGACTGAGCTCTTTGATACTTTGACAGTATTAATATAGAACCTAGACCTGCTTTATAATCAAACAACACATGGACATCTACCT
>NW_019445109.1:0-2244 GCF_002814215.2 Seriola lalandi dorsalis
CATTTCTCTGTGGACTGAGTGTTTTGATACTTTCACAGTATTAATATAGAACCTAGACCTGCTTTATAATCAAAAAAGACATGAAGTCTCTCTTTATATAACGTTGGACCCTTTAAGGAGAAAGCCAGAAAAGGAGACGGTTATGAAGAGAATGATGAGAGACTGACTGTACTTAGCACCTCCCGGATGTGGTCAGAAGTTTGGCTCCCGAGTCGCTCGGCTGTTGAATGAACAGACTGATGTTATGGGAAACTGATTTTTTTTTTTTCTTTTTTTTTTTAACAATTTTACAGTCACCAAGACAAACACTGCTAAGCTGCAATCTTATCTTGTGTCTGGTCTGAGGGGAGTATCACAATCACTCTCATTAAATCTCTTCGCTCAAGGTCCTCTGCAAAATGTGGTTGCAGTAGCTGCCATTCCACTAGGACCACAATCACTTCATTTGCCAAATACAATAACTCTACAGGAATTTTCCTTAGTTGGTTAGGTCGGAAGTTGATAGTTGCTTTGGTTGGTTTCATTGAAACAGAGACATAATGGAGTGATAGCTAACAGAGTTCGGAGCACAAGGACAAAGGGCAACACTTACAGAATATTTAAGTGTATTTATTTACAAATTGCTTTTATTTAAATGTTTTATGTGTTCATTACCAAATTGCTTTCCTTCATTTGTTGATGATTTCTTCCCAGAATGCCATGGTGTCCTTCAAGGAGCTGTGCGGCCTGACCCCCGCTGCCAACATGAAGCAGTGTATCCTGACAGTGTCTACCTGGCTGATGAACAGCGAGCGGTCACTGAGAGTAACAGTGGACCTGAGCGAGACCTACCCCACCATGGAGGCTCAGGGTCCTGTGCCGGAGCTGCTGCGCAAAGTGCTCAACGCCTATGATATGGTAAATAAACCTGCACACACTAGAGGCGGTAAAAAATAAAAAATTCCTTTCCTAACCACTTATACTTGACCTTGATGGAAAACCTCATGAGGTCAAGGAGGGATGTGAAGGAGAATTCATAAGGACTTAGGAAAAGACAACAGTGCTAAGCGGATCTGGCTGCACTCACACAAGGCTACATAATTATGTAGCGGTGAATGTCGTTGGTATGGAATGCTTCGTCGCTTTAAATGTTGCTGCCGCAAGGAATTGTGGGACAGCAAAGGATGGTCCAGTGTATCCTATGCTAAAAGAGAGAAGAAAGGAAGCACCTTTCCTTAGCATTTAGAGAATCAGCTCTTATCATGGCTGCCACTTAGATACTTCCGGGTCATTTCACTCAGTTAGAAACCTTCCTAAGCAAAAACGTTTTCAACCGCAGTCCAGGTGTGCACGTAGGTTGGGAATGGTAAAGAGATGAGCAGGTGGATCTGGCAACAGGAAAAAAGTCCGGCAGCTGGTGGGCGGGTGGAGCATGGCATGGGCCGTCATAAACACATCTGTGAGAGGTATCATGACAAATATCTACTTCAGGCAAAGATAAAATGTCAAGGGACTCCGGCATTCAAGTATGATGTCAGAGGCTGCATTTCCTGCTCTGTGCACATCTTCAGAGGTGCTGCTCTTACAAAAATAAAATAGAAAAAAAGACTTGCCCCCCCTCAATGCTAGATTTCTTAACATTTGATTCGAACATTCACACAGCTGGATGTGTCTCTCAAAGCTTTTAAACAGGGCTCAAACCACCTTTTTGACCAGTCAGAATGTCAAGCTGCAGCTACTGATTTCACATGTCCTTCTCCGTCCTGCCTCCTCTCTTGACATTGAGATGGCAGAAAAGGGGGTTGAAGGAGTCTGTCTTTAATTAGTTATCACCCGCTGTTTCTCAACCCCCCACCCCACCCCCTCCTCCTCCCACATGTGAGACTCGGTGGGAGCTTGTGAAGTGGGTCGTAAGCGGGGAACAAGGTTGTTGCGTCCGTGCTGCTTTGGTCGATCGGCGCTGGCGTCGGGAGCGACGCAGCGTGCAGCTCCAAAGAGAATCTGCTTTGGCTTTTATGAGGCTACGCACCAAGCAGGAGACTTCCTGGAACTGTCAGAGCAGCTCTTACACTCCACAAGACAAATTTCTGGGGACAAACTGAAAGGCAAGCCCAGCATCATCCATTCTCAAATTTTTGTTCAACCTACATACCAACCACTTAACACCAAAATGTTTCCTTATTGGTCATTTGTTACTTTATTAATAAGGATAATTTATAGTTTGTTTTTGGAAAGCTATTAAAAATCGCCAAAAAAAAAAAAAAA
>NW_019445110.1:0-2187 GCF_002814215.2 Seriola lalandi dorsalis
AGGAGAATAGCTGAAAGAACTCGGATGCCAGTTCTTTGGGGCTGGTTTTATCTCTTTAGCCCGTGGCTTAGTAAAAGAAGCTTTAATGCAGACTTACACTGACTCCAGTGAACTGTTAAAAGAGGGCCACAAAAAGGTCATGTGTGTGTCTCACTGTGAGCTTGTTAAAACAAAACCTCATAGGATTCCTAAAGGGATTCTGGGCAGATTACTTTACTTAAAGCTCCACTGGCAGCCAGGAGTGAACTGAATAGAGACATACTGAGGGGTGAAAGGCCAACCTCCATCTATAAAAAATAAAAAAGGTGAAATATCAAAATCAAAAACCTGAAGAAAGAATCTCTTGCGGTCGGCGTATTTCCGATTAACTGGTGTGATTGAAATAAACAGCTTATTACTCCCCAACATTCAGGCGACAGCAGTCATCTATTAAGGCCTAATGTATGATTGTTGAAGCTCGAGGATCCAAATATGAAAGACATGTTACTACTTTGCAAGCTTGGCCAGAGTCCAGTTAGCTTCATGAAGTTAAACAATAGCTCTTGGGCAGTCAGGGTTTACTCTGAGGGCAAGTGGAGCTCGGACTGCACTAATTACCCATCCTGCTCATGCAAAGATAACAGCTTTACTCTTAATCCCGGCCAAAACAAACAAGAAAGATGCTCTGTGCTTCCTTTCCAAGTCATTGAGTAGAGAATAATGTCCTGTTACAGGCAGACTCATAAAGAGGGAGTTCAATCTTTGGGATGCTTTTGTGGACTCCCACTGATGTTTCTAAAATTACTAGAATTGAGTTGATGCAGAGGCCTGAGATCGTCCATGAAATGCTGAAACAAAGCCGGCGTCACGGTTTGGCTACGGCATATAGAGGAGGTCAAGGCGACGGTGCCTTCATTTTAGAGCAAGAACAACTTTCTAAAACGACATTGTTGTACTTGAAAACACGGCAAACAAAGAAAACACAGCTAATTTGATCATTCACTTGCGTTCTATACTTTATATTGTGCTTTAAAATACACTATTAATCAGTCAGTTATCATCAGAGAATCCCTGAGAATTTGGTGCATCAGTCACTGGATGTCATGTTTCCTTTAAACATTATTATTGCCACAGCAATGAGGTTTTGGTGGGTTAACTTCAGCGATCCTCGAGTGGAGGCATGTTCATTTGTCTTGAACACTCATCAGTAATAGTTTAGATTTATAGACTTCAGTTACTGTAAACAAAAAGAGGAAAATGCGTTTTTACGTGAAGGTACATATGGATGTAACTTTTCCCATAAAGATCTTCTAGACCATGAAGGTGTTAATTAAACCAAACCGGAAGTCAAAAACCAACTGCCAGAATCATCATTTCCTGAGGAGTAACACAAGTAGCAATGTGGCCTGCGAATGACTGGCTGTGTGTTTGCACATGCCCTCCCCTCTAAGGACCACAGAAGTGGCAATCTCAATTTAACAATTAGATGGGCTGAGTGATGCCGTTCAGAAGCTGCTGCCACCCGATGAGCTGCGCCAAACTGGACCGGCTTCCCCACAGCAGAAGTAGCAACGTAGGGCGGACTCGCACGGCGGCTCTGGGAAAACGAAACACTAACGAAACAGAGACATACACAGTTTTCGCATGTTCCTGATGTCATGCAGATGTGGCTCTATCTGAAATAAATAGCAGGCTGTTGATTCCCCACAGATGAATACAGACACAAGAGAAGCCGTCGACAGGAGTCAGACAAGGGCTACTCCACACACCTCTTGTCATACTGGTTAAGATAAACCCCCTATGAAAGAAAAGAAAAGGAAAAGGTGCGTGACTGTGGGTGTTGCTCCTTATCAGGTTAGTGTTGCTTTAAAAGCTGAATGGAAAGTTTCATGTTATTTCAGCCAGAATATCACAGGCAGGAAGATGGTGTGTCGGAGTAAAAACAGACTAAAATATCCACTAGATTTTACAAAGGCCGCAATTCTTCCATGCTTCATTTCCAGCAAACTATTCCTGTCACTAGCTGGCAAAAATACTTTCAGCACAGTTTAAGAAAAAATCCCTCTACAGGATTTTCTACTGATATGTTCATTCAGGCTGCACATGCTGGTTTTTTTGTTTTGTTTTCTTTTGTGTTCTCTTGCCTGATGAAACAACGTGAGCTGCCCAAAGATTTAGATTTGTAGATTTGATATACAATCAGTGGCT
>NW_019445111.1:0-2971 GCF_002814215.2 Seriola lalandi dorsalis
TTCTGTGGAAAAATGTCAACTCAATGCCCATTCCACTCATCAAAACATGGCATGCTGGCTTCAAAGGAATGTTACCTTCAGCAGGTAATATTTAACAACCTTGAAATTAATTGAAAATGACAAAGATTTTGATATTGCACTGTTTCACCAAGCAATGGTGTGACAGCGATATTAAAATGCAGCCTTGTGGTGTCATTTCGTAAGCTGCAAGGGCAGAGCTTAACCGATGAAGGCTTATAATGTCACCAAGGCCACATGCACACTTTCATTTTGTAGCAGCAATGATAACGTATGATCCCGAAATTAGAATGATGGCACACAGGAATACGCTAGTGTTAGAATTTTTAAATGGTTTGGCTAATATACAAAACACCAAACAGAATTTGAAGGAATAGTTAACTACTAAACAGAGAGGTGATGCTGGAAAAGAAGAGATCCTGTCAACATTCAGACTTTGGAGGACATTGGAGTCAGTGCTCCTGTTCTGTCTGTGTGTAAAAGTGACAGAACAGAAGCAAAAATGAAAATAAAAAATCCAGTGATTTTGTAATGAGTCAAGAAAAGAGCTCCTGAATAAACCGTAAAATTCTTTTTAGCGGTTTAGCTGTTTGCACGCCTTGTGCCATTGCAGCTTGTTATTGTTATTATGGGTCCATTGTTTTACTACATTTAAGGAGCCACCTTTTAATGTAATATGTAAAAAAAGAATAGATGGACCAACTCTCAGGTAGAAGAGGGTGGGCCTGTGGTTTCAGGGTAACTGGTGGTTTCATCTCTGGCTCAAAAAGGTGCCCTTTAGCAGAACACTCAGCACCACACTGCTTACAAAAGCAGTGCTAAGAGGTAAAAAAAAAACTCCAGCAACACTTGTCTTAAAAGAAGAACTTTATTTGACCAACGTGTTTCGGCTTGTGGCCTTTATCAGGGTCATCTTAAACCATCATACCTATCTTATTTTGTGACCTGTTTTATGATGACCCTGATGAAGGCCACAAGCCGAAACACATTGGTCAAATAAAGTGCTGCTGGAGGGTTTTTTTTTTTTACCTCTTTGGACCTTCTCCTGACACCATGCACCTCACAAGTAGGTGAAGTTGTGCCAGACGCCTTATTGGGTTTGTACAAAAGCAGTGCAAACAGCTGTCTGTACTTACACACGATGTTACTTTTTGCTAACGCCATCATGCTAACATGTTGATGTTTAGCAGCCAGGTACGTTGCATGTTCACAGTCTTACTTTAGTGTGTTAGCAACATTTTGTAATTAGCACTAAACGCAAACGCAAAGTTCAGCTGAGGCCAACGGGAATGTCTTTGGTTTGGTTTCTTTAAAAAGAAAACATGGTGCCACCATACAAAGTCTAAACCTTTGTCATTTTTGATTCATTTCAAGGTTAAAAAAATAGATGAGACGATCACCAGTCAGTAGAATTCATCATATGGTGACTATGACTGGACTGGACTGGACTGGACTGGACTGGACTGGACTGACAACAGCAGAATGACATTGCCCAACCCTACAGCTCTCTTTGGTCGGCCAAAAAATTTAATGTGATCACTTGTTGTCACATGGTTACATGACAAAAGCTATTTTTGGTTAAGGTATGGGAAGGGTTGTGGTTATGGTTACAGTCACTTGGTTCAATGACGTTTATCCAAGTATTAGCTCTAAAGCAACTCTTTCTGCTCCTTGTCCTCCTTCTATGTCTTCTTCCTCTAGCAGGAGAGGTCCGTCCAAACAGTCAGTTCCAACGTCAGAAAAACTGTAATGACATTCAGTTGTCTTTTGACACAGTCACTGCAGAAATAAGTACAGTGTGAACAAACAGCTGACAAATGGCCTTGTTTTCTCCTGTTGGTAGGTCACTCTGATCCCAAAGCTCTTCTGTCTTACCCTCAAGAGGTTCTACAAATTATAGACTCAGTGTGACGAAGAAAAATGGAACCTCCCAAGGCCATCTCTCAGTCCCGTTTGTTTTACAATTATTCCCTGCTGAAGCTCCCACTCCAGCTTGCCAGTGCTGGAAGTGAGAGCCTGGTTAAAGCTTATGAAGAAGAATTTCATGCACTGCATACGGCAAATGTGACAGCTTTGGTGAGTTGCAAACCCTTAAGCATCATCCTTATGATACTGTTTTGAGTTTTTCTATCCACTTGTCTAACACACTAACATATGAACAGAGGAGTGCAGTGGGCACTGTCAAAGTGTTGGGATGAGCTTTTCTTTTTTTTTCTTTTTCCTATTGATTATATAACCAGGATAATTCTATATTGATTGTTAGAATTAGTGTCCATGCAATATTTTCAGTTGAGCTCAAAAGTATAGTAGGAAGAGAGCGCAGGCATCATAAAATCAAGGACAAATCCTAACTGTGCTGTTTCTATAATTGATCACACTTAACACTAAGATAAAGAAGTGTTGATGCTGAGTAAAGCAGAAATATAAGAATAAAACGCATTCCCTTGTGCCACACATCTCACCATATAGTCTATAGTTTGTACATTTTCATATTCCTCATTCTGGGATTTGTTTATTACTTTGATGTGTCAAATTTTACAGTATTACACCATGTGTTAGCACCATGTGATGATGTCAATAGGATGGATAAATTGAATGTTTCACCCAATTATTCTGATATTAAACAAAATAAAATACATAACAAAACAAGTTGAACCCAGAGAACAAGAAACACTGGTCTTGCCTTGCCAAAATTAAACATTGGTATGGCCTTGTTAGTGTGCTTGAATTGCTAATGCCTTGTTTACATTTTGTCATTTAAACTTAAAATTTGCATTTTCTCTTGTTTATGCTGCTGTCTTTCCCAGATCTTCTTCAAAAAGTGATCCCATTCAGTTCCCCTTGAGGAAAACACTCATTAATTAAATAAGAAAATAGGCTGCGCACTGCAATACTGATGTAATGAATCAGTAATGTTATGACTCTCATTAAAATATGCAGTGTTCAGAATGGG
>NW_019445112.1:0-2190 GCF_002814215.2 Seriola lalandi dorsalis
ATCCGGTGAAGGACCAATCCGGACATAATTACAGCCCGCCAGAATTCTATGATGCTCTGCCACATGATCGTTTCTGTGTCAATGGCAGCACACAACTGCTACACAGGATGTGTGTTGACTTGGACTGCCTTTTAAGAGAATCAATGCTCACATGTGTAACCCCCTGGGAGAGCAGTAATCATCATGAAAAAAGATTCTGTTTCTGCTCACCCATTCGAGCACTCTGGTCCAAGGCTCTTTAAATGACTGGTCTGCTCTGCCATATTAATTTGGTCATCTACCCGCAGACAGCTGTATGCTGCAATAGTGCGATCTTCCAAGCAGGGGAAGATGATATATTTCATACCAACATGACGTTCTCTCATCTCATGACAGGAATATTCTCATGCTCTCTAACTTTGCAGAATAACAGTTTGATTAATGTAAATCCGTGACACAGACAATCGGATCAAAATGACACTGAGAAAGTGTATGTGTCCATTGTGAAAGTTTGTGTATGAGCCGATCTGACTATGAATGATACTTGAAAACACGTGCACTATAATTGACATTGCTCTCCCTTGTTAGGCTGAATAATAGATGCCTCACTATGCATAATTCATCTGAAATGCAGTATTTGCGTTTTTTTCCTGAGTTCAAAGCTGAAGTTGTCACAGCCAATGTCACTGTGTCAGCTGTTTATTCTCATCATCAAGAGAGAAACAGGGGCTATCTGCAGAATGTAATGGGAACATCACAACCACAATTGGAGCAATCAGAGCATGCTCACACAGGGGGCATTCATGCATGTGAATGATTTCACGCACACCATATTTGCCTATGCACCCACTTAACAGATTTAAGGTTCATGATAAACTAATTGTGAGTTGCTGGACACTAAAGTTAAGTCAGTTTAACACAGCATACTGCTGGAAGTATACATATTTTATTGGCATATCCATATTTTATTGAAGCACTCATTATGCTGAGTGATGGCTCGGATGGGGATTTAATCAGGTCCTTTTTAATCTCTCATTCATTTTGTAATGACCTATTTCCCACTTGACATTGAGTCAGAGGTGGACATGCCATTTTACTATGGCACTGAAAACTGTCAGTAAGAAAGTTCCATGTAGATTTCCCCTTTGCAAGCAGTAATAAAAAACTAATATGAGATACTGATGTTTTTATTGATAGCTGGAAAACCCAAGGACTTCCCCTTCACTTCAAGGACTGAAACTGAATAGAGGCTGCTCGGGCTCAGAACAACAAGTTGTACTGTGTCTGAACAATTTTTCTGTGTTCGGAGATGTACCAGTACCCGATAGAGGGTAAACTATGTATAGTTGTTATTCAGCCTAGCCTATGATTCAAGAATTCAAGATTTACTTAACACCAGGGTCTACAGCCATGCTGCCATGCTGGGCTGTGAGGCAGTTCTTAAGATATAATTATTTGAGCTAAATGCTAATGTCAGCATGCTAACATTCTCACAAAGACAATGCTACCACGCTGTTTGGCAGGTATGTTTACTATGTTCATCTTCCCAGCTTAGTGTGTTAGCATTTGCACTCAAAACACAGCTGAGGCTAATGGGGATGCCATTTAACTTGCAGATATTTAGTTTATTTAACTTAAGTACTGGGGGGAAAAAAAGAAAATCTAATTTGAAAAAAAGTCACTGTTAAAGTCATTACAATTCTTCTCGAAGGGTGCATGAATGTACCAAATTTAATGCCACTCTATCAAATGGTGGCTGAGACAATTCACTTAAAACCACAAATGTCAATCACATAGTGGTGCTAGAGGAAAAAGAAAAAGTGATCACCAAAGTGATTACTCATTCTCTGAAACCAGCGCACATCCACACAATAGATGTTAAGATATTTCAATGGATAGGAGAGAAATTGTTTTTGACCTGCAAGTGGCACCAGAGGGAACTAATAATAATCTCATAGTTGTTGAGTCATTTCACTCAAAACTACATATCGACACCCTCTTAAAATAATGGCCTAAGTCATTTTTTCAGGTTTTTCAGGAAACACAAAAAACTCAACAAAAGAGTCACACTTTTGACATAGGCCATTATACAACCGGGGGTAGAATTGCATGTTCCCCTCAACTGAGGATTCAGGCGATTTTACCAGAGGTGGCCAGCATCATGAGGGGGTGATTTAGGCAAAAAAAACATTTTTGTCAAAACATGACTTA
>NW_019445113.1:0-2050 GCF_002814215.2 Seriola lalandi dorsalis
TGTTTCTATGGTAACGATCAGCTGTATATGAATGTGAGCCATGCAAAAGAAACCCAAATGCCACTTATCACACTTATCATGATAAACAAGCATAAAAACACACATGATCAGTGGTCTGCAGAAATGAATCAGACTGTGTCATGACTGTGGGAAACCAGGTCCCTGATGACACAGTAAAGGTTTTCAGATGTTTGTCAGTGGAGTCCTATCATTTTCTGCAGGACACTGATAGGTAACATTAGTAAAGTAGAGATGAATCAACTTGCCTAGCAGAACTTTAGCGTCCTCCACATCAAAGTCACCATCTCCATCTGTGTCGTAGGCCACCAGTTTACCTGCAGCAGCAAGACACACGCAGAGCTCTTACAGAGTCACCAACACACACTGTTTATAACTGTACATCTACACACATCATTCAGCACAGACAGAAAAAGGATGAGGCTCTTCAAGTCTATCCCAATACAATATTCACATATGTCTATGTACATTCAAACTGTTGATGACTGTAGTTGTCTCTCATGTTCATCCCTTTTAGATGCAGTTCCAATGGAAGCGATTGGGGACAAGATCTACAGTCCTTGTTTTGCATAAAAACAATTTGTTGTCACTTGTTTTTGTCCCAATTTTTTATCTATACAGTTGAATATTGGCCCAAACCGAAAAAATACATACTGTCCCATTAAGGCTGATATGAAGCCTAAGTAGCTTTAGAAAAATTAGTATTTACATAGAATCCATTTTTATTCAGAGCCGTGGTTGCATCAGTATGAACAGGAGGAATGACTACAGTGCCACATTTTGACATGTTTCAAGACAGACTTGAAAAAATGTGAAACCATCCCTTAAAAGAAATTCACCTAGCCTGTGGGAGACCAGGTCTGAACTTTGACCTGGAGCTTGTGGCTCTTTGATGGTTTTTACCCAAATTAAGTTGGAAACTTCAGCCAAACTCACAGTCAACCAACTGCTTGATGAATTTCTTTAAACACGGAGGAATAAGGGAAACAATAAGGCTACGTCCACATTATTACTTTTAAAATGCATCTCTTTTGCTACGTTTTCACCTCCCGTCCTCACTACTCCACAGTTTTCAGCCCCTAAAACAGACTTTCAGAAACTCTGCTAGACCCGTTTTATTTTGAAAACTATGGGGTTGTGTTTGATTTTGAAAACTCGGTTTGTGTTGTGAAACTGAGACCTTTGGAAACGATGACATAGACTCCCACGGTCTCTCCTGATTGGCTCTCATCGGCCTTGACTACCAGTGGTGAATACAACATGATAATGAATCAGAGTGTAACTGACCTTGTCTTTGCTAGCAGCTGTCATTCACTTTAACACTGCAGCTGTCTTTGCTGTTCCACGTTCAAAGTATTTTCTACAACTAACCAACTGCAGAGTAGACAAACTACTTCCTGTTTACACTGGCTCACACACGCCTACGTACATGAATGGTCATGTATGCATGTGTTTTCAGGTGTGTTAGTCTGGACTGAGATTATCTCTGATCTGGAGTTAAAATGGTCATCTGGACAGAGATCAATGTTTTGAAAACACCATTTTGAAATGAAAACGTATAAGTGTGGACGTAGCCTAAGACTAGATGGATAAACAGGAAGTGGCAGGAGTCAGTGGTGAAAGGGGCAATACAACATACAGTAGTAACACCATGATGCTGGAGTGGCAATGATATTTGAGGGAAAAGAGGCAGCTGCCTGTGTTATTGTGATGAACCCTACTTGGTGTTTTAAGTCTAGAGTGGTGGTTTAACTGGGTCACTGGTAGCACTGGGTGATAAAACGATAGCGATAGCAGAATTAGTTTCCTCGATAGAAACATTAAAAATGTTCGATAAATGTTCAATATAATTAATTTTCATGCTAATAGCACGCCCACAAATGAATCACGGACAGCCAAACATGTCGCAAGAATAGAGGTGTTATGCACTGTGCAGGTAAAGATGCACGGTGAAAGGTAGGCTTGTGGACCCTTGACGAGCGCCAGGCCAGCACCCAGTGCAAATCTTCTATTTTTTTTTTTTTTTTTTTTT
>NW_019445114.1:0-2807 GCF_002814215.2 Seriola lalandi dorsalis
AGTAGCTGTTACCTGTGCGGTAGCGAGTAAACTGTTGTAACTGTCAGGTGTCATCTCCCGTCCTTTGGCTAGCTATAGCAAGTACGGTAACTTCCAAGTTAGCTGGTGTGTCAACTGTACAGTATAGTAAGTGCAGGCAAATGCTTAGCAAGCACAAACATTCACCTCCTCTCGCCCTGCGACCATTCTTCACGAAACCTTTAACTGCCTGTCGGTAGGTAAATCCCTCTCGGACGGTCACGCACACACGCACCCAGGCACCCTCTCCCTCTCTCTCGCTCCCTCTCCCATAAACCTCACGGTACCGTGGACGTCGGCGGGTCCTCCTGGAACGCGTATTTTCGCAGAGGTCGCTTCCTTCCCCGGCTTCGGTTTCCGCCGAGGCTCGGTGTGTCCCCCGTAGCGCTCCCGTGCTCTTTTATTTTAACATGAAAACGTTTAATTTAATAAGAGGGACGGGTCTTACCTCCTACCGTTTCACCTCCTCCATATTTACAGTCTGCCTCTCTCCCTCTCCCCCTCACACTCTCTCTCTCTTTCTCTCTCTCTCTATTTCGCTCTCTCTCTCCCACCACCAACAACAACATTATTGACGTCCTCCTCCTGCCACGTGACCAGTCTGCTGGGGCTAAAAATAGACTCAATAGAAACCAATGGAGGCGGACAGACCAGGCAGAGATAGACAGGCAGGCAGACAGATGTACAGTTTAGTTTGTCTTCCTTGCCTACTTAACCTTACTTTCCCATGTTTGCTACACACATGGGGCCTCAGTACATACAACAGAGCTGCTGGGTTCAACTAATTGCTCTTTGCTAACTGCTAACGAGGAAGACTGCAAACTGGAAGACTTAAAGACCCCCCCCCATTAGCTGTGCAATGTAAGCAATGAAGAAACTATCAAAAGGAATAATTAAAAACTATTACTATGATTAATATTCAGCTTTTTTTTTTGCATAATGTTCATCATCATGCTTTCCATTCTCCTCATAATTTAGCTCCATATTTTTGCATCTTATATATATCATTGCATTCCTGTCACAGAGATCCAGAGGTATTTAGGATATTTCCAGAACCCTCAAATTATCCTCTAATAGTGTGGATTAAAAATAAACAATTTAATCTGATGCACGATTGAAATAATAATAATAGTTTTTACTTGCTTCTCAAGTTGTAACTGTATTTCCTGTCCAGGTAGCCAAAAACGACTTATGCCATTGCTCTTTTTGTAAAACATGAGCAAAATATTAATATGAATGAAAACCTAAAAGACTGGACAAACACATCAATATGCATATCAGCCAATCATGTGGCAGCAGTGCAATACATACAATAATGCAGATACAGGTCTGTAGCTTCAGTTCATGTTGTGAAACAACCGATCTCCAGGGATTTTCACACACAACCGCCTCTAGAGTTTTTTACTCAGAATGGAACTAAAATCATCCACAGAGCAGCAGCTCTGTGAACAGAAACACCTTGTTGATAAGAGAGGTCAGAGGAGAATGGACGGAGTGGTTGGAGCTGACAGAAAGGCTACAGTAACTCAGATAACCACGCTTTATAACTGTGGTGAGCAGAGAACACATTCAACCATGAGGCAGATGGACTACAACAGCAGAAGACCACGTCAGCTTCAACTTGTGTCAGTCAGAAATCTAACGGTGCAGTGGGCAGAGGCTCACCAAAACTGGACACTTGTAGGCCTCCAGTGGCCTGCAAAAGCCCCATATTCACTGTGTGACAATTGATTTTTGATAATTTGATGAATTGAGTGTCCACTAAAGCTCAATACCAAGACAATGACAAGATAAGGGACTCATGGAGGGGCGTGCTTTATTAACTGATCTTTTGACTCTGTCCTTTGTGAAAATGTGATGGGCATTTTTAATGTTTTTTTGAGACTAAATAATCATTAAAAAAATGCCCAGTACAAACCTGTGTCTAGATAGAAACCTACAATATGCATTTCAATGACACATTAGCTTGGCCACTGAGCTGTCTGTTTTGATCCTCTTCGAAACGCAAACAAGAAGCTAAGAATATTAAATTATAACTATAACTATATACTGCACTTTGTTCTGGCCCCAGATTTGCAGCTCAAAAAAATTAAAAAGTCAGCTGGTGACAGTGTTTTTACCCAAATCTTAGATTTTTAGTGTTTGCGTTAGCATTAGCATTAGCACTATCGTACACTGACTAGCTATACTTAACTAAAACTGATAGTGACAGTTGTCATTTCAGCCAACATAATCCATGATTGCTGACTAGAAATGAAAAGTCTGGTGCCCTCTATATTACCATTACTTCGAATGTCAACTGATAAATCTGCTACTGTTCTCTTTGTAAACCGCATAAGTCCTTTGCTATGGAAAGCTCGGGAAGTGTAGTTACAGTAACTAAAGAGTGCAGGGCAAAAGGTCAGTTGTCGTAACTTTACACTTACGGAACCAATGAAAATATGTTATGTTGTATTTCCTATAGGACTTTCAAGGGTCATAATGGACGCTAGATT
The DNA here is from genome assembly GCF_002814215.2 of Seriola lalandi dorsalis. NCBI lineage: Eukaryota > Metazoa > Chordata > Actinopteri > Carangiformes > Carangidae > Seriola > Seriola lalandi. The sequence continues at coordinate 2,514 of NW_019445114.1, forward strand.
TCCGTGTCTTTATGATAATTTTTCTGTTACACCACTTTAGCATTTGCAACTCCCAGATGGGTGTCAATCTTACTCCACTGCATCATCGCAAGCATCTGTGTTCAAAACAAATCTGGTCAGTGGGTACAAACGGTGCACCACATAAGTTAAAGTCAGCCACAAGTTTTAGCTCCAAAACAAAAATACAAAATACACTTCAAGAATACAGAGAACAGAGTTTAGCATTAACAGAAGCACGGTGGGACGGTTTAAAAAATTAACATAAAAAGGTTGATGTATGATCCAGTGGCCGGC
>NW_019445115.1:0-2607 GCF_002814215.2 Seriola lalandi dorsalis
GGGGGGGGACTGAGAGACAGAAAGATATGGAGAGCAGAGTGAGAGAGTGAAAGAGTGAGAGAGAGAGAGAGGCAGTGATAAAAATGACACCAAGGGGCAGACTGAGAGAAACAGAGATAATAAAAAAGGGGAGAAAGACAGAAAAAAAGCAAACAAACACAACAAACAGAAATAGAATATGAGCTGTGCAACAGAACAATATGTGACCCAAATATGACAATGAAGTAAACCAGAGAGAGAAGAAGTGGGCAGAGATGGGACATGGGAAGATGGGGATTTCAATTAAATTTGTTTTTTTGTTTTTTTAATACATTTAAGTAATTGATGCTATTATGTTTTACATTTAAAGAGCACATCAAATGTTTGATCCAATTATCTAACAGTACCACATCTGTGTCCTAGAAACTCTGTTTACATACGGTACTTCAAATCTTCCAATCATGGTCTTATAATATAAAAAAGCTGATTTGAAGCATGATACTAGAGATGTTTACTTGAATATCTAACCAAAGTATTTTTTGAAACTAACCACACACAGAGCACAAACCCTAACCCGCGTTGTTATAGTCCTGCACCATCAACCTTGAACCACCTCCCACCGACATCATGCAGTACAACAATGTTGCACTTCCATGAATAAAAAATTGGTGTTTGCTCCAGGCAGCGATTATGTGTTATTGCTGTTTTTTTAAACAAAACAAAACAAAACATAAAAAACATATTTGTTGTAAACAGTTATAATTTTAGGAGAAATGGTTATAATTTTGGAATTTACATCATCGTATGAAGGAAAACTCAAATTAGACTCTATAATTAATATTGAAAAGGCTTTTTTCCCCCACTTATATTCTAGTACATAATGGCCTCAGCGAATAACAAATTATATTCCTAACATTAGTAAAACTTCCAAGAATCACAGATGTACTAAAGTCACACTAAAATAAGCCTAATGGAAGCTGTTGTTAATGAACACAACCCACCAAAATCTGTGTACATAAATGAACATGTGTCATTTGAAGACATTTGCAATGTTGTTTTCTGTTATTTTTGTTATTCTTGTACGGATTTCAGTCCAGTGAGGTTTTAGTATTACATTTCAAACTCACATCACAACAGGAGATTCAACCAACTGATAGACATGCAGGTTTGCAGGTCTGCTCCTATGCAACCTATAGTTACCCATAACACCCCTCTCAGCTCTGCAGGGACATTTGGATGTATTTTTGCAAGTAAAATTATTGCATAAGACAGACTGTTCAGTTCTACTCTAATAGCTATTAAGCCCAATAGAAAAATGTTGAAAATCTCGAGTGTTTAACGGGCACGCTACAGCCTATAAATTTAGGATTAACTTGAGGTATTTATCTTTCTCCTCACAGAAGGGCTGAAAATGTCAGGTCTGGGTGGTCTAATGAGGAGACAATTACTTTTCTGAAATCAATAGATGGAAAAAACATGCACAATTTTATTTTCCATCACATTTTCTGTTCTGATTTTCTGGAAATTCTGTGAAATTTTGCAGACTGATTTATGTGCAAAATGTATGACTGCTATAAAGAATCACTTCAAATCCAAAGATTTCAAGTTATAAAATTTAGGACTGCGAAGATAAAGTCAGGCTTTGGATTGTTTTGGTACGTCTTTCATTTTTCATATCATTAAGCTTCACTGTCTGTGAGATAAACTGCACTGGAACTGTTGTGTCCCATCAGGGCCCCAACATCAGATTGAGCTTCATGCCTCTGCATCAGGGAAGAATCTTGTCACACTGGAAGCCATTAATCTGTCCTGTGCATCACTCTAATAGCGAGCTGTATATCGTGGCCGTAAGTGAACAACAGCGTTGGGATGACATCAGCTACCAGGAAGATGAGCTGTCAGTCAGGTGATTGACAGACTTGCCAGGGACTCGCAGCAGCTGAAAGCTAAAAGGAAACAGCAGATTGCTCACCAAGAAGAGAAAAGAGGAAGTCAAGCGCCTTGCCAGCCATCCCGCCTAATGATGGCGGCCCACAAACCACATACCAGGATAGAACAGCCTTGCGTCGTGTCAGTGCGGCATTATTAATGACAGACACTTAAAACCTTATTACAGCCTCAGCTCGTGGGCACGCCTGATGGCTTGGAGGTTCAGCCTGCCAGGGATTGGCCAGGTAATGAATAAATGACACGCTTAATGGTTCCACCAAAATAATATTGCGCTACATTAATACCAGAAGGAGAAGGAGGGAGTTTATAAAAGTAGAAGAGTGGCACAGTCCACAGTCACAATCACAGTTTCCACATGAAGAACAATGGCAGCCAGGACACACTAATGACTGTCAGACAGCGGCAATGAACAGGTGAGATTATGAGCTGATGTGATAATTTTATTCCTCATGGCCAATTTTTATATTAAAAGGAACTTAAATAGCTGAAGTATGACATGGCTATAGAGTTAATACCTGTCATTAATCTTTACTTTCACAGAAAACGGGCGAGTAATTCAATCAGCTGTTGAATGTGGGAGTGTCCTAAGTGAGGGCCAGACAAAGCCAGAGGTGGGCTTTAACTTTTATTAATAGTATCCCTTTTTAAACCTTGAAGCTGCACAAATCATTTTTTTTT
>NW_019445116.1:0-2695 GCF_002814215.2 Seriola lalandi dorsalis
GTAAACATGATTTCCAAGAGAGCTGTTTCATGTTGGAATGTAACCGGATGACACAGAAATCTCAATGACTGGCATTTATGGAGACTGACGTGTGCCTCATTAATTTAACTGACAGGGACAATCTCCAGTAAAGGCAAGAAGTCAAAATTAGAATAGACTGGTACTTTGATAATGGCCTCCAGAAACAGATGAACGCATCAGATGTTTGGCAGTTGTTTGAGCAGTTTGTCTGGTGCAACGACAGAGTAACTCATATGTGTACAAACATGTTTGTGTGTACATGTTGTCTAACAGTAGAGGGAAAAGGAAGGTGCCTGTGGCGAGAAAGCATGTTTTCTCTCCTCTCTCCTTCTCTTATTACTGCTGTTTTGGCAGCTGACGCCCAGTAATGGAGACCTGGCTGTCAGGGAAATTTGTAGCTGTCTGCTGTAGCGCAGCTCTTCATTCCAATCAGCAGCTGTCAACCCAGCCTAGGCCGTTATTAATGACGGCCACTAACTGCCTCACAAATTCTCAGCACTATTTGAGAGCCAGCGTGAAATAAGGTTACACTCTCCCAGTGTGCTGCTGTGGGTTAATGGAGAGGTCTCAAATATCAGACAATTGTACAAACTACTTCAAAGCCTTCTCTCATTGTAAGGAGCTCAGGCATCATATAAAGATAAAGTTTTGTGATTGGTGAATGTTAACAATAATAAAACAACAAATAAAAGTTTTGTCCTTGAGAACAGTTCAGCTGTTGGAACAGTTTGCTCTGCATCGTGCTGATGCCTGCGTCGTCATGTCAGTGTGTGCATTGCTGAAGTAGTCATCCTGCTTGACTGACTGAGATAACAGCATCATAAAAACTTCTTTATATCCTTGTATGGTCGAGGTTGCACTAATAGAATTGTGTGTGAGGCCATAAATGCGACCATGACAGAAAAAGCATGTGTTTGTCAGCTGTTAAACATGGTGCATGGGCATTCAGAACGGCACACTGGGGAACAGCTGCCGTATAAATCACTCACCTTTTGAAATGCTGTGATTAGCTCGCCGCCCTCACCGTCACTCTGTGGGTGAAGAGAGGAGAGATTCGGGGCGGGGAGCGGCTGACACCCAGGACATGACACCGCCTCTCAAGCTTGCTGCGCCACTGCTTCCTTTTGCACTTAAGGCAAAACGGTGTGGTGCGGCACCACCCAGATAAACACAAAGAATTTTACCACAAGCTACTTCTCTAGCCAGTTGCATTGACTCCCTCTTATCTTTCATCTGCGAGATTACTTATCCACCCATTTAGGTTGATGAGTTACACCACAAAGAAGATCGATGCTCTCGGCTATTATGGGCCTTGTAAAAGAGGGAAGATTCCTGTCCTGTGACAGGTAGCAATTAAGTCTAAAAGAGGTGTGACAAAGTCCCGGATTATCCTTGTCAGAGATCATAGCAAGGTACAGCATCTCTGCTATTTGTGAGTTGCTATAGAAGGATAAAATAGATGGAGTGGAGATTGTCGGGGATTATGTTTTTGTCTGACCTTTGGTTCACAGGTAATCCTTATCTCAGGAATCTCAAGCCTCAAAGGTGCGGCTGTTTCCTACCCTCATTCACAGGACAATCTTTCCATCCCTCCCCAGTCTGCAAAGGAATGTTCACACCTGTAGCACTTCACCCAAATGTGAAGTCTGTTGTGAGAATTCAGCCGGGCAAACCTTCTGCTAGCACATGATCACTCCTCAGATAACAAGCTGTTGTTTTGGCAACAGCCAGACTATCTGAGAAATGATAGAGCAAAAGAAGGAATGATAATAACAATAATAATAATAATAGTCACTGTTATATGAGGTGCTGGCGCCCCAGAGTCCTACGGCTGTTTGTGGTTCATTAAGACTTGTTCTCTCTGTCTGCTTTAGTGTTGAGCCACATTCCACAGCATGTTAAGTTGTTTGTTAGTGGCTGGGTCGGTGCAGCGGAGGTTGGAGAAAGGGATATGTGTGAGTCAACAGCTCCACTGATCTGAGTTGGAGAAAAGAGCTGTATGAGATACAGCTAACCGCTTAACCACCTGTCAATCCACACACTGTTACCACCCCGCCCTGTAGGCACATCACTGGGAAACCACTGACAATTACAGGATGCTGTAGATACTGTTTCGCTATGAGGTGGAGTGAACAGACCTTAAAGTATTCTGTGGTATTTGACTCACAGTGTCAGCTTTATGATTTAAGTGCCGTTGCGTCAGGCTCATGCCCCTCCGAGGAGTCATCTCCCCCTGGCTGGAGAGTGACAGGACAAGAAGTAGAAGCAGATGAACTCAAATCCAGATTCGAGAGGTTTTCTTTAAGATAATATTGCAGCAGCTTGGGGTTATTAACATCCCTCATGTTTGCACAAGACAGTCAAAGCTGAACAGTTCAACAAAAGGTTGCAGGAGCCTGAGGGCACGCTCATCCACATGTTAGAGAAAAGCATTAGGTCTAGTTTCATGTATTAGTTCAGTAAGTGAATAGTTGTCATTCGTTGTCAATCAATTTGACTGATTATTGATATGTAACAAATATAAGTGTGTGTGAAGTTTCCTGGTTTGCATTTTCCTTCTTGTTTGTGGTGTAATCACCGTCAGGCCTGTAACATGATCACATGTGTGAAGAGATGAAAGGGGAGAGTGATGTGACAGAAGGCCACAGAGCCTGAGGCAGCTTGGGGGGGGGGG
>NW_019445117.1:0-2231 GCF_002814215.2 Seriola lalandi dorsalis
AACAAAAAAAAAATAAAAATCTCCCCTCTCTTTGCTCTCTCCATAACAATTTCAGCAAACCACAAATTATAAGCCATGATTTCCTTTTTTTTGTTATTGGGTAATACTGGTCAGTGCAGGTGTCATTGATTGTTACCATGGCAACATTGACCTTAGGCCTGAGTTAGACGTTTTTGGCTTGGTCAGTCTTTACTTTGCTTACTTGCGTTCAACAAATCTATGAGCACAATTAAGACCGGACCGACACTACAGACCAGTCTGAAACCGACGCCAACATACGTTCAGAACACTTTAGTTTAATCTTTTAATCTTAATCTCAGGTCAAAGCTCAAGCTCATGGTCAAGGTCTAGCTCCCCCTAGAGGCCTGCAGCACTTCAGTTGTGTTGTCTGAATATGCAGCTCTTTTTTCTGTTGCATTTGTTTTAGTGGTTTTGTGTGTTTTTGTTGTCGCATCCTTTCTGTATTTTACAGCGTGTTTGCTGTTAATTTTGTTTTGTCTTCCTGCAGCACGTTTTTCATTTGCAACCACGTTCCCTCTGTTGTATTTGTTTTGTATTTTCGTATGTGTTTTTGAATCCGCATCATTTATGAATTTTCAGCTTGTTCCTACTATCAGAAGTGTTTCGGGCCCATCTACCACCACCTCTGAGAATGAGAAGAGACCTTCTCAGCAGAAGCCTGCACAAACTAGAAAGGGTGCCCGCTCTGACCCACCCGATGACATGATGTCAATGACGTCATGTGAAAATGGTCGATGGAAAACTGGTCGTGCAAATGTAACAACTTTTATTTTTGAGCAACCACGCCACCCCCCCAACAAGATGCCGCCATGGGTGGCTGTCCACATGTTGCTATCTAAATCCACCAATGAGGCTGGATTGGAAAACACAGGCTTTCTTTTTCTTGGCAACACAATTCTGTTGTTAGACTGGTAAAAATGTCTGAGTGTCTCTGTCACTGTGTGACGAATGAGACGTACGGTGGTCCACATCTCTGTGGGATTGTGTATACATCTTTATTTACTGCGTAGTTGTGTCATATTTCAGGCCAAAGCCTGGGGGTCTTCCCTGATCCAGGTAAGTTCCAGAGCCGGTCATGCATGAAAGATGAGAGCAGATCTGCAGGAATCTGAAACATTCACAAGGCGAGGCCGGGCTCATTTCTCTGCCGTGCATCAGGTGAATGGAGCAACATTAGACTTGTTTAGAGTGGGAACAGTAGATGCGGCAGAGAAAATAAATCCAGCGGCTGTGTGTGAGCGCAGAGACCTGCACGGTGAAGATCACCGGTTGTGACAGTGTGCTCAGTGGCGATGACTGCAGCACAGAATACAGACCTGTCACCAGATGGAAGCACATTTTTCAGCATGGTTGCCTGCGAAGGGTAGTCTCTGTGTGTGTATGTGTGTGCAAGGAAAAACATTTATATAGTTGCCATGGAGACACTGTCAGTGCACATCAGTGATGGCAGCTTCTGGTATTGCTGAACTTCAGTGTGTAGATTATGCTGTAGCCCCGCCACAATGCCACGCAGATATGATTTATGGCCATGCCACAGCAGTGCAGGAATCAAAATAAAGCCTGATAGAGTGATAACTCTGTGTTTTATGTTTAAGTGGTGACGTTAACAGATTTATTGTCAGTGATTCAGGTGCATAAAGACACAGAACAGATATCATTGGTTCCAAGAGGGGCCCTGTGAAGTGGTAAATGAAGGGGAACGAGCAGTTTTAAATCTGCTGAGTGGCAATAGCAACATGCTATCTGTGCGCTAGCTGCCATGTTGTCAAGCACAATCACTGTATAGTGTTTCAGTGCCAAAGGCAGCCATATCAAGGTAGAATAAAATGTAATGTTTCAGCAGTAATAATACCTAATGTAGAAAATATGATGATTAAAAAGTTTTACTGTTTAATAAAATTCTGAAGGATTCAAGCCAGTTGTTGAAATGCTTACTAAAGATTACTCTTTGGTTTTCAGGGTGGAGAAAAAGTATTTTTGATTTGTATTCATTAATGCGACAGCAGGCAGTCGGGATAAAGTTTTCTTTAGTCTGCAATGTTTCCATGTCAGCAAAATCAGATTCTATCCCAAATGTACCTCCTCATTGATACGCTGTGACCTGTACTTGGAAAGAATCTGGTAAAACCAAGGAGTGACAGTGCTCTACAGGGGAATTAGCTCAAATGGTAGAGCGCTCGCTTAGCATGCGAGAGGTAGTGGGATCGATG
>NW_019445118.1:0-2632 GCF_002814215.2 Seriola lalandi dorsalis
CTTTTGCATACTGTTGTTAGTGCAGAAAAAAAGATCTCTTCAGCTTCTATTGGATATCACATATTTTCATCTATTAATATGCAAGGCTGTGGCTCGGTTTAGGCAAGAAACTGTCAAGTTTGATTTAATAACGACTTTTAAAAACAGCTTCCAGGACATGATGTGTAGATAATGTATGTGACGTCTGTGCACCTCCACACAGATACTGAGACAAACATTGAGAAAGTCTTGCATGTGTGAATCAATAGGAGGTTGGAGATGAAATGTGTTGAGACCACTGCTGTGATTTTAATGTGGGTTGTATTTGCTTTGTCTCAAATGTTCCAGCTCTTTTAAACTTTATATAATGACTATATATAATAATGAAAGTTAACTGAGTGTGATTTCTTTATAACACAAATATTTAAGTGGTCAGCTGTATTTAGTGCTTTTTAACGTTACAATATTACATCTTTATATATAACAAAAGTGCAAAAAAAATACAAGCAAGTCTAATACTAAGTATACAGTATTTCTTCTGTATCTGTTGAATTGTCACCCCTGTGCTGATATTGACATTATGTGAATCACCTCCAACTTGATAATGTGTTATTACATGAACTGACTAAATAGAAAAAGCTCATTTAAAACCATTGACTGGGACAGAGCAGCCACAACCGTTTGAGAACCAACATGTTAATAGTGTCAGTTATTTTATCAGAACCTAATTTGGCCCAATTACCAGATAAATATGAAAATCTGACTGATGATCGATACATGATATATATGATAATATATTACAACTTAGTAACTTGGCCATCCATAAAAAGATTTACAAGTTGTGATGAATTACAAAATATCACACCAGTAATTTTAAATCTTTCTAGTATTCAGTCTTGAGCCTGAAATCTATTGGATATTTAGATCCAACACTCTAGTGTTTGATTCCCTAGATTTAAACAAATCATAGTTTGTATTAGCCGATTGGTCGATATTAGCTCGTTGCAGACATGTCAATATTGGCGTTTCTGTCATCTGATGAAAGAAATGAAAGAAATTGTTGTACAGAAAAAAACAAAAAAACAATAAGGAAACCATATCAATAATATTTATGTAAAGCGCATTAATCTCAACTGATATATCAATATCAGATTGTTTATACTCAAATATAAGTATTGGTCCAAAAATCTTGGGCTATAGTTAGCTCTAAGCAGTAGTTCATCTTATGAATTTAGGACACAGTACAGTCTTTGATAGTACTGTATACACAGTAGACATTGTCCCAGGACATCACCTAGATTCTACCATTAAATGCCGAATAATACAATAGTGTCTGATTTAGTTTTTTGGTATTTTATGCCTATGTTTGATAGCGGCAGTGGAGGGATGACAGGAAATGAGGGTAGAGAGAGATGGGGAATGACAACAAAGCAACAAGAACCCGCAGCTAGGTCCCAACCAGGAACGCTGCAATTCATGGTTGGCACCTTACCCCCGAAATGTGTTCATTTTTCATCTGTGTTTGGCAACTTTAATATCTCAGCATAATTGCGCTATACTCATAAAGAACAAAGTGTCATATTTATGTGGCAATTTAAAGATTAAACTGCATGTTTGAAAGCACATTTGAGTAATTGAGCAAATGCACGATTTCACTACTGCAGTAGCACACACATTAAGTTTGGGATATGATCAACCACTGGTCCCTCATGGGCTTGGCTTGGTGCTGTGTGATGACTGAACCAGGATAATTTGAAGCCACACCCAGGAAGCGACACGTTTCAACAGTAGCATCAAAACAACAATGTCTTGAAAATTATTCAAAACAAAATCTTTCCTTGTTGTGCCAGGGCATGTAATTCTCTGTAGACAGCCTCGGGCATGTGAAGGGTGGAGTAGGCGAGCTCATTTGACTAAGCTTTGTAGGTTAGAGCAAAGAGAAGCTGGTGAATCCTCCGTTGTTGCTCACTCTTTCTCTTCCGTCTTTTCCAGATGTGAAACAGCTGTTTAATTAAAGGATATTACAGATAAATATAGGTTTAAAATACCTAAACTCTTAATAATATCTGCTCTCTTGGCGGATCTGGGTGTCCCAACGTCCTCACTTCCCACTGAGACACTGGATGCTGAGGTGTGGCATAGTCAACAAGCTGTGGAGTAAATACAGTTAACAGACCTTCAGCTTGTAGGATTTACCTTGAATGAGGGATTGAAGAGAGGCTGTCAACATTGACTTGACAGATGCCTGATGTTCCAGCAGGAAGATTGAAGTCTTTGGGGGTCCAGCCTACATTCCCGAGCAGCATCTCTTGTTTGCTGTTACATTTGATAATCTGGCTGCGTCTCAGGATAACAAGTCATGGCTTTCATTTCAAATCTCTTTGCGTCTTTCCGGCAAGTGTTCTTCTTCTGTGATCGATCGGAAGAAACAAGTCCCTGACAGCTTTGATCTGCTATTGATTGGCTCAGCTGCCCATTAGTGGGGGTAATTGATCAAAAGGTATCAATCCCAGTGATGTGCCATGCTAGTCCCTTCTGTCTTTGGGCAGAAACACACTTCCTGAAGCATGTGTGTACTTTCTCAGCCTGGCCTTCGTACCTGTTTTTCTAAGATTTCTCCAAAATAATTGTCTGTGGCATCTAATTTAGGATG
>NW_019445119.1:0-2264 GCF_002814215.2 Seriola lalandi dorsalis
CTGAACCAGATCTTAGTTTGTCGAGAGAACGTCCAGAACCCTCCGGCTGAGTCTGAGGAAAAGAAATGTTTTGTGCCCAAATACCAGCTGCAGTGTCCCGCCCTGAGAGCCAGCAAATCGTTTTCATTCTCCAGCTCACAGGCGGCTCAGATAGCTCTGCCGGTGTTAACCATCCCTATCGCCAGTCCCATTCTGAACATCTCAAAATCCTCAGAAGTCCAGAACGTTTACCTTGCTCAGCACAGTCACCCGTCCTCCGAGGTGAAGACAGTGGTCTTATCAGGTGAACAGCGCAGAGACCCGTTCGATCAGAGTCCAGCAGGTTCTGTACCTCTGCCTCAGATCCTGATCACTCATGAGCAGCTGCAGCCCGCTCCCTCTGTGAGTAAAACCTCGTCCTCTCTCAGTGTGGACTGCGACGCTCATGTTCCAGCGGTGAGGAAAGACAGGACTCAGATGGCTCACACTCATAACCACGTTGGAGAGCGAGCCCCCCCCCCGGGCTCTTTACACTGCACTCAGAAACTGGCCTCGGTCACTCTGTGTCCACAGCAGGAACCCACGGCCTCCAGTAAACGGATGCTGTCTCCCGCCAACAGTCTGGACATCTACATGGAGAAGCACCAGAAACGTGCGAAGGACGAGCATGGCGTGGCGTGTCTGACCGACGGCAGGTCCGTCAATTACCTGAACTCTAAAATGTCCGAGGTGACGAGACAGAGGAAGCTGACGCTCGTCCGGCAGGTTTGTACAACGGAGCCAGTGGACAGTCCCATTGAGACAGAGGCACCACCCCTCCCTCAGGTTAAAGCGGGGGGGGGGAAAGACTCAGAGGCTTCAGATGACGTTAAACCGATGTCACCTGACTGCACCGGCCTGGAGAAAGACACGAGCTCTGTTGTTCACGAGGGTCCGGCCCTGAACACCACACCTGGTGGTCAGGTCACCTCCACACCAGCCAGTAACAGTCTGAGGCCCCAGGAGAGAGCTGAGGACCTGAAGTGGACTCCTGCTAAATCCCCCATCAGGCCCTCCAGCTTCCATGGGGGTCAGGTGAAGCTGACGACGTCCGTGTCTGTGGTGAATACCAAGGACAGCCACCGACTGTCCTTCCCCAGCCTGAAGACCGCCACCACCTTCACGTGGTGTTTCCTGATGAAGAGGAAACCTCTGCATGTCCAGCAGACCGACCTGAAGACCTCAGCGTACGCCACCTGGACTGTCAGCCCCAACAACCCCAACCCCTTGGGGCTGCCCACCAAGGTGGTCATGTCTCTGTTCGACTCCAAGCAGTGTTCCAAGAAAATCCACTACACCTCAGCCATAAGAACAAGCGGGAAATCTGACTTCCTGTCGTACACAGGGAAGCTGAAGGACGTCATGCCCCGGGTAAGAACTCCACTTCTAAAATCTTACACTCCCTCCAGAAAGTCACGATGTCTCGATAATTAACGCAAATTCAACCAATCCCTGTGAATTCTGTGACCCTGCATTTTCGTCCAATCACTGCTGCAGACACATGAACACACGAATGACATGAACGTGTCACGATCACCAACAAACATCACTGTTAAAGACCATGTGCAGACATTCAACATGTTTTACATGAAAGGGTTAAATAGTTCTGTAGCGTGTGTCTGCAACATTGTGGTGGAACATCTAAAAACATCTAAAACATTTAAAAACATCTAAAAACATATAAAACATATAAAAACATTTAAAACATCTAAAAACATCTAAAACATTTAAAAACATCTAAAAACATCTAAAACATCTAAAAACATTTAAAACATCTAAAACATCTAAAAACATCTAAAACATCTAAAAACATCAAAAACATCGAAAACATTTAAAAACATCGAAAACATTTAAAAACATCTAAAAACATCTAAAATCATCTAAACCATATAAAAACATTTTTAAAACATCTAAAAACATCTAAAACATTTAAAAACATCTAAAAACATCTGAAAACATTTAAAAACATCTAATCTGGGTCACCTCTTGCACTCACCTGGATTTATTCTCACTAGAACCAGTTGCCTTTCATTTTCAATGAATTACACAAAAAAGATAGACATTTTTTGTATTTTCATTGCAAAAACACAACATCTAAAAACATTTTAAATCATCTAAAAACATCTAAAAACATCTGAAAACACCTAAAACATCTAAAACATGTAAAAACATCTAAAAACACCTAAAACATATAAAAACATTTTAAATCATCTAAAACATGTAAAAACATGTAAAAACACCTAAAA
>NW_019445120.1:0-2241 GCF_002814215.2 Seriola lalandi dorsalis
GAGACCATGCTGGTGAAATTCTACGCTCCGTGGTAACGGAGGGCATATTAGCATTAGCATCTTTAGCTCAGAAAATACGGTTTTAATGCATTTCTGTTGTGAAGTAGAGAATGGCGGACTGATAAACTGCTGTGTTAACCTGTCCTCCTTCATCCCTCTATCCATCCTCCTCTGCCGTTCACCACTTCTCACTCTTTCATCCCTCTTTCATCCCTCTGACCTCCACTCTTCTCCTTCCATTTATTTCTCTTTCTAATTCTTTTCATCATCACTTTATCTCCATATTTACATCCTTCCCTCCTTGATTACCTCTTTCCTCATTTGTAACCTGTTCTACTTCCATGCATCCTTCCCTCCTCCATTTTTTCATCTCCATTCCCTCTTCTATCCTCACCCCTTTTTTTCTTTCGTTTTATTTCATCTCCCACCATGCCTCCTCCTCCCCTTCTCCCCTTTTCTATTTCACTTCTTCATCTCCCCTCCTTCTTTCTCCCCTCTCCTACACTTCTTCATCACCTTCAATTTTTCCTTCCACTTCAATTGCTATATCTCCTTCCTCCCCATTTCCCATTCTTCTCCTCTTCCTATCTTTAATCTGCCCCCGACCATTTCTTCATTTTATTCCCTCTCTTGTCTTCATCTCTCCTCTTCCTCTCAGGTGTGGTCACTGTAAGAAATTGGCTCCAGAATTTGAGAAAGCAGCGACCAGACTGAAGGGAACTGTCCAGTTAGCAAAGGTAACATTAAGCACATGCTAACACTGTCAGTTAAATGAGAAGAGTTGGACTTTCAAGAGAAACAATGATTCTGTGAATCAGATTGAAACTGGTCTAAAAAAGTTGAGTTGCTGGTTTCCTTTCTCTCCTCACATCTGTTTCACCTTCTCGCCTCACCTATCTGTGTCACCTGTGTCTCCTCACCTGTGTTTTTCACCTGCCTGTCACCTGTCTCTCTTCACCTATCTGTGTCACCTGTCTCTCCTCACCTGTTTCAGGTGGACTGTACAGCTCATTCAGAGACCTGTGGTCGTTTTGGGGTCTCCGGTTATCCCACTCTTAAGATTTTTAGGAGTGGAAGAGACTCTGCCCCCTACGACGGACCTCGCACAGCAGGTAACAAAAATAAGACACACACACTAATAAGATAAATACACAAACAGAATTTGACACTGTGTAAATGTGTGTTCAGACGGAATCTATCACTACATGAAGAAGCAAACGGGTCCAGACTCAGTTCACCTGAAGACAGAGGAAGACCTCCAGACCTTCATTAACCACTATGATGCCAGTATCATAGGTGAGACAACATGATGTTCTGTTACTTTACGTCATGTTACATTACATGACTTTATGTTAACTGTGTAACATGATGTGGCCCAACCTGTGTTCCTGCGAACCAGGTGTGTTTTCAGGTGCAGACAGCTCTCATCTGTCAGAGTTTCTGAAAGCTGCAGGTCTGCTCAGAGAACAGTTCAGATTTGCTCACACCACTGACCTGAAGCTGGGGGAGGGGCACGGAGTTCACTCTGAGTGAGTTTGAAATGATTCTCTTACTTGTTACTTGCTGAGGGTCACCTCAGTCCACACAGGCTTTTGGCCGCATCCCATGGCCTTCTTCAGCAGGTGGAACTTGTTCAGCTAACTTTGGTCAGTTTTTCAACAGGCCCTGTACTTGAATCAAGTTCCATACCTTTGTCACATGACAGGTTATATAAGTTACACCTGCTGAAGAAGGCAAAGGGATTCAGCTGAATGCTCCAGGAATAGCAAGTAAGTGTACCTTGAGTTGAGAATGTTTTTATTACAGTATGCGTTCTCCTTGTGACACGTTCCTCTATGTCACGTTCCTTTACGTCACATTCCTTTACAACACGTTCTTTTAAGTCCCGTTCCTTAACGACACCTTCCTTTACAAAACATTCCTTTACGTCATGTTCCTTTACGACGCTTTCCTTTACACTAGTTCCTGTACGACATTCCTTTGTCACGTTCCTCTGTGTTGTGTGACTTTGAGTCCCTGAGGTCTAAAAGAACCTCCACTCTGGTGTAATATTTAGAGAAATACCTGCTTCTTGATTTATCTTTATCCAGAGGTCAGAAAACAGTGACAGTCAGTGACTCAGAGTTCAAAGGTCATCTCTCACCTGTCCTGTAGGAGTGTGTTGTTGTTCAGACCTCCCAGACTGACCAACAAGTTTGAGGACAGCGTCGTGGTCTTCAGAGATTACCTGACCATCGGATC
>NW_019445121.1:0-3544 GCF_002814215.2 Seriola lalandi dorsalis
ATGTATCTTACAGCTGCTTGTTTTCAGTATAATGAGCGGAATTGGGTGGCAAGTCACTGGTGAAACAAAAGGCTTGACTTTTCCTAATGTACATTACACATAATATGACAGTGGACAGGTCATAGCCACCGGGAAGAACCGAGTCAATTAGGCGTGAATACAAACCTTCAGTCCACATTTAAATAAAAAGAGAGAGAAAAGCGTGTTAAGCAAGTCTTGACCAAAGTCATGGGCGACCCTTCCTCCAGCTCCACATCATTAGCTCGCAGTGTTTCTCCTCTGGTTCTGAGCCACACTCGGATATGCTGCCTAACCCTGGTGGCATAGACGGACTAATTGCTCTTGAAATCATTCAAAGGAGACAGATTGTATATGTAGGTGCATGTGTGGCAGCGTCCGTTGGCCGCGTTGTATTTCATGACTGCGGCCGAGCTGGTCCTGATATGTCCAGTCATTTCTAATGGGTTCATTTGCCAGCTAGCTGCATGGCTTGTGTGTGTGTGTGTGTGTGTGTGGGAGGGGGGTGTGTGCGTGCATGGCCTCTGAAAGTTCAGAGCATAGAGAGAGGTCAAAACAGACAGATGTGAAAACAGGCCCTCTGACAAGAACCCCCCCATCACAACCCTCTGATGTCAGTGCTGCCTTCCCTGTGTGACTCAGGTCACTTCACACTGTGGGAGTGTGTTCATGTACCTGAAGGTGTGTGTCTGCCTGTGTGCAGTGTCACTCAGAGGCTACGGAGAGTTCAGGTGACATCAGGCCCGGTAATGTATTGAACAGAGGAAGGGAGAGACAATGGAGCAGCAGGATCGGGGGCCTGCATGTGAATTTGTTTACATGTACACGTGAGGGGTGTGATTTCATGCGTCCACATGTACCTGTGGACATGTGAGAGTGAGGATGTTTGGGACAGCAAGAAAGGTCAGCAACATCTGTGACATCATCATTTCAGTGCATTGGGTCCATGCACTTCAAACAGTAATTTTCTTATGTTTAGGAGACAAGGTCGTACACCCACATTTACATTTAAAGGATGCTTATTTATTCCACAGGGTCATGTCACCGTCGGTATTACAGCCATGTATTTTTATAGACTTTTGACTTATCTGTGCACTTCACAAAAACATAAAATATCCTTAACTTGAACCTGACTGACCCCCTTAAAGTCAATAACAGAATCAAAGCTGTCAGCAGGCTTCTCAATTTTCGATTTTTCACTTTTATATTTATTTATGTTGAGAGGAAAAGCTCCAACCTGTCCTGTTTAGTGAGAAATATTTCTTTTTGGTCAAAAAAAAGCAACAGTGATGATTCTGTTGATCAATAAGCCCATTACACGTGGAGTTCAGACGAACTGGTATCGCTAGCATCATATTCTAGCCCAGTGGGTTGTAGCTAGATATCAGTCATGTGCTGAACAACAGCTAACGCTAGCTGATAGCAAATAATAGCAATAACAATAGAATCCCTCAGTTAGCATCAGGGTTAAAGGGTTTTTAAGAAGGGTCCCTAGTTGGGATTTGTACATTCAGAACTGAACAGCAGCTTGTTTTGTTTCTTTGTGTAGCATTTGCTAGCTAGCTAGAAGTAGTTACCACTAAATATAATGCCAATTTACATATCGTAGTTATGTACCTATTTTTTATCCATATGAGTTTATTACTACCAAAAATTCTCATTTGGAGTATAACATGATATGTCTATCAGTTGTCATATTGTTTTTATATTGTTTCATAGCATTTATGCGGTGTACAGTTTCTCTCAGTCCCCCCCCCCTCCCCGGCAATCCTGGCTCAAACAAAAAAGCCTTGCATGAACACAGTTTCAGTCGTGTGAAGATGGTATCAGGGCGGCAGCGTCCGTGTGAGATGATTTCTGTTTTTAAATCCGTGTGATGTTCGTTAATAATGAGGCTCGATGATAATGAATGTAATTTTTTTTTTTTTCTTGATTGTGCTCCCTCTATTGAAGAACAAAGGCAGAATCAGTTACACAGAGCGTATTATCTGCAGCATGCGTTGGTGGAGCGTGTGCATTCACCCACTCATCCAAGTCATTAGAAGTGTTCAGTTCTCTCGTGTTTGTCATCTTGTCACTTAAAGAATATGGATATACCATAATGTTTACACCCGTTATCTTTACATGGCAGTTTAAAACAAAGTCACTTTTGAACCACAGTGACACAATTATGCAGTCTAAAGATGCAAAGAAAACCACAGCAGCAGGGAATAGAATGAGTGAAATACTGTGTGATACTGCTGTTTGTTTTCCAGCATTTACGGGCAAGGCTGCACTGTTGAAGGCCAATTCCAATAAGAAATGGATCTTCCTTGAATGCAAGTAACACAATAATATAGCGTAGTGTTTTTGCAGTTCATATACAAGTGTAGATAACAATCAAATTAATTTTGTAATCCCACTGTGAATTAATATGGAAAATGCATTTTTGTTTCTGAGCATCACATTTAAATGATTATGTTATTTTTTTGGTTTCTCAGATCCGGCCAATTTCATTGTGCATTTCAATAGTGTTCATCAACAACATACTCAGAACACATGAAGTGTGCAAACTGACATGTTTGAGTACACGAAAAAGCCCCTGAAAACTTGGTGACAAAAGAATTTTGTTGATTCAACTTTCATGACTATATAAGATAAAAATCTTTAGCCCTACAAAGCATCTATTGTATCACATTTGATACATGAGTTTCTGAGACCTCAACAAGCCATTACCTGAAAAACCTTTTGTATCATGCACATGTAAACTGCCCTCTAATGAATTATCAGTGTAATGAAGAAAATAGAGGTGAGCAATATTTTAAGATTCGCATTCAATGGATTAAAGTACATAAATAATTTTTAAAAAGTGGTTTATTTTGCTGTAATGTCATGTTCAATATACTTTTCTGTAAATCTAAATATCATTATTGCTTTTTCTCTTTTGAAGTCGTACATTGTTTTAATTAACTAATTACACCAACTCAAGATTAGTGTCATCTTTATAGGAGATTGAGAGTGGAATTCTGAGTATTTACATACTGACCAAAGAGTATCCAATAACTTCCAATGGCTGCAGTATTGTCACAACATTAAAGGCCCCAAAATCAAACAGCATGTAACAGGTTATCAAATTATTTTAGAGGCTTACAAAAGTCAAGTTTTAAAAGTCGTGTAATACCTACTCGATTATGATTGGACAAGACGAAGCACTGGTTTTTCCCAAATGTGACAGGTTCTTGATAATAAACAGAGCAGCTCACATGCACACACAATGTCGGTTCAGTTCAAAATAACAATGATCCTGCAAAGACTTACATCAGTCTGATTAACTAGGATAAACAGCAAATCTAAACAGCTCCCATGTGAACAAACATAGACAGAATGCATTGTTTCAAAGAGAAAAAACCCATGCATAATTAATTACAGTAAATAAAGGCTGTGACTCCAATTATATTTGCTACAAACATAGATCAAATAGAAAATAAATTTTGACAACTTGTCACATTTGAGCCTAAAAGAAAAGTTGGATAATAGATAAATACAG
>NW_019445122.1:0-2136 GCF_002814215.2 Seriola lalandi dorsalis
ACACACACACACACACACACACACACGTCTTGCAGTCTGATTAAGATTAGATCTGTGCATGTGAAAAAGTTGATTTTTTTCTTGTCAAATGATGAATATGGAGAGGATCAAGGTTCCTTCCACAGCCTCCCTGACCCTTTTAACTCTCTTCCTTGTCAATGTTAGCTTGGAACACACACACACACACACACACACACACACACAAACAAACCCCCTCCTCTTTCTGTCCTTCATTCAGTTTTTATCCCCCTATGCCGTGAACCCTTCCGGTCGTCCAAACCCAATGACAGAGCAGAGAGCCAGGGAACAGGACAGTAAGTAGACAGCTGCAGGCCAACATGTTATCATAAGAGTAGAGTTACATGCACAGCTAGCCATCCTGTTAGCATTAGCAGCATCTATTCTGGAGGGTTGGTTAGCACGACTGGTCAGAGGAGCTTTTGAGTTGTGCCGCTCTGAGGCCAAATTTTTTAAGCCACAAAAAAGCTAATGTGCTGTACGGTCAAGCTAATACGGTTAGCCTAATTGTCCTCCACGAGAATACAATGGTGTGCTGACTTGCAAGCGATTCTGTCACGTGTGTGAGCTTATGCTGTGGTCGCACACCAGCCCCTTGCCCTTGCCAAAACCAATAAGAAGACGATCTCCAATGTCCACTGCCCAGGGTGCTGTAAGACAATCTGATTGGATAGCTGTGGGGGTCTGAGATTGGCTTAGCAGCGGCTCAGTCGCTAACTACTCAGCATGCATGCAGAGAGTGAAGAAAAGTTAAGGTCATATTCTCATGAAGTTCTGACATTCTCAGATGTACCGAGACCAGGGTTAACTGTGCAGCTTTCAGAGCGCAGCATTAAAAATATCCAGTTTTTAGTGAAGCATACAGTTATTGTCGGACGAACAAGTGTTTGCTGGCAAGTCCATTACACTTTTTTTTCTCCAAGATTATGAAAGGTGGCATTTACATTTTTTCCCCGCTGTCTCCTCACATCTCCCTCTTTCACTCTGCAGCCATCCCTCTCTCTAAACAGGCCAGCAGACAAAGTGTTCAGTCAAGCCTCCTAATCGCCAGCTCACATGGGTGAGTGGAGTCCCAACTTTTCCCGTCTGCCCTGTCCACATGCTGCACTTTTCATCTTATCCACTTCTTCCTTCCCGCACATATTCTCTCGTTTTATTTTGAAAGAGTTTAAAAGGAGGGGGGGGGGTTTAATGGTAGTTTTTTTTTTTTTTATGTAAGGCACTTTCAGGAATGTGGTACCGAGAGGCAGGATGAAAGGCTCGAAAACAGGGATTTCCTTAGGATTAAACATAATTGACTGTGTGACCAAAATGCCTGAAATACTAATTATCAAATTACCAAACTGCATGCCTGATTTCCAGTTTAAAACACATTTCTCTGATCCACACAGGCTCTACATTCAGCGTCACCGTCAGAAAGAAGGGAGGTGTTCTCAGCTCTCCACCAGGTTGAGGGGGGATCACAAGACCTCCACCTCAGGATTCAGACTTATTTCTCATACAAACATGGCTGCTGTGGTCTTATTGGCCCACCGACATTTAGCAACAGGAGCTCAGATTTGTTCAGTTAGGGAAACCACACATAAACACATGCCTTTGATGCCTCGGTTTGGTCCAAAACACCTGATGTGTCAACTAAGCCGCCATTTCTGTCCAGTCTAATGAAGTTTGCGTAGGTGTGCTTTCAGAAGTATCCTTCAAAAAAATAAACTTCAGCACGTATCAAAGAGTTGCAGAAAATGCATAGTGCATTCTGTGTTTTCCTTTGCAAGGCGGTGCCACAGTATGAAAATAAACAGGGCACTGACTCCTACTCCATCCTAACCTGCACCTTGTAACCAGGCTCAGATAATAAACAAGAAATACCTCCTGCTCAGCAGGAATGCACTGTGGGATTGGCGCTATCCATGATACAGCTTTGGTCTCACGTGTCCAAACAGTCCAAATATCCCCTCATCCTGCGGAGGGAGTGTTGTCTTAGATATGAGTGTCCGTAATCACCAGGGAGAACTGATTCGGCACAGTGCTGCAGCCATTTTAACGCAACGCACTCAGGAAACATGACACATGTCACAACATCCACTTTACAATGAGTTGGTCACACGCGTAATCCAGGCA
>NW_019445123.1:0-2232 GCF_002814215.2 Seriola lalandi dorsalis
CTTTACTCTGGCAGCAACATGGGCAGTGACGATGTACCGATCTGCTCTTCTTCATACAAGCTTCTGTGATATCAGTTTAATAACATACCGCTAGCAACTCTGTGCTTTTAATGATTCCAGTGAGCTCCTGCAGCTTAAGTACAAGCAGGTTTCACCTCTATGGCACCGATGATCAAATTATGTTGGTCTTTTTTTTTTTTACCAGTTAAACTCGTATCATATAGTCAACATACGTCTTTCACTGTTTTTTGTGGCATCTTCTTTTGTGGGGAATCAGTCATTTTAATGACAGGGATTGTCTCCCTACGTACAAATGTTCCTTCCTGGCTGTATTTTGGCCAGGGCACCGTCGCTGCGTCCTGGGCTCAGCACCGCCCAAGACCACTGATTGGTTTCAAGAAATACAAACAAATAGCAGAAAGATAATGGAGGCGGATAACGGTGAGACTAATGTGTATGAGTCATTAGGAACTGTGAATTAGAATTAGTGGGTTAAAACCTGGTTGTTACAGTTGCCGATGATTAGTGCATCTGCAAGGACGAGCTGCCCAACCACCATGCCTTGTTCCAGTGGAGGAACGCTTCCTTCCTGCAGCCGGTTGCTGATGACGACCACAGAGTTGTTGTCATTCAGGACGACCACTGGATCTGCCTGTGTCACACAAACAAAGGAGAGTAAAACCAGTGAGCCAGAGTCGGTCCAAACATTTGTATCAGCGCTGAACACTGTTACGTGTGGCTGCTTACCTCCACAAAGGCCGCCACTTCCTGTAGGACCAGGTTCCACTCCAGCTGATCCTCTGTGTTGAATCTCTGTGTGTAATCTTCGATTTCCTCAGATAACTCCTGCAGACAGGGGGAAGGAGATGTGGTGAGGTATATTTACAAATACAGTCACTACTGCAAAAGTTTGGCTTTTACTAGATTTAGAAATATATAAATAAATATAATGAGGGCGGATATCTGCCCCCAGTATTCTGAATGAAGAGTGGAAGCTGTGTTCAGAGTTTAGGTTTTGTTTGTAAATGCAGAGCATTAGTTTCAGTGTCTCACTCAGGGACACCACAACCCCACCAACTCTCACAATCATTTGTTGAATCTACTTCAGTCGTCACCAGATCAGGTACCTGCAGGTGATCATATGTGTTGGGTTTTTAATAATTTAGATCCAGGT
Source organism: Seriola lalandi dorsalis (assembly GCF_002814215.2). Taxonomy (NCBI): domain Eukaryota; kingdom Metazoa; phylum Chordata; class Actinopteri; order Carangiformes; family Carangidae; genus Seriola; species Seriola lalandi. The sequence goes on from NW_019445123.1 coordinate 1,175, forward strand.
AAGAATGAACTCCATTGTAGGGGAGCAGTGGGTTAAATAAACATGTGTACAAAAAAAAATTTAAATAAAAAGGCACAGTTTTTAAGCCTAATTAACCAACGTGATTTTTTAATTGTGAATGTCTGTGACAAACCTGCCGCCACTATATCACCATCATTCCTAAAGTAAATGAGTGAATGCATCAGATCTGAAAGCAGTGGGGAGTCACTTTAGATACATGGACACATGATTACCACAAAATCAGTTTTCTATTGTATGTGTGTGTGTGTGTGTGTAGGAGTTGACTGAGCGAGTGTGTCGCACAGCTGAACATTTCAAAAAACAGCAGATTACCTGCAATTAAACCTGGATGAGTCGTAGAGTGAATGAATGTGTAATTCTAAATAATGTTACAGGTACAGGTCACAGGCTCAGATCAGGTCTGGGCTCATTTAGAGTTAATGGTCAGTAACAGGTCGGTTCTGGTACCAAACTTTATGGGTGTGGGGCGGGTGCAGATTAGCAAAACTGGACCCATGCAGGACTCATGGCGGTTCATGAGGAGGAGGTGCGGACAGTGGGGGAGGAGCTTCTAGAAGATGCTCAGGTCTTCTACCTGGGCCAGGATCTTTATTTTCAAGTTGTTCCAAGGGCATATTTGTCTCAGAGAACCCTGTCGATGACGCTTTGCAGCTACATGAACTACCAAAGGACTGGATTTATATAGTGCTTTCATAGTCACCCATTCACACACATATTCAAACAGCTTCTCTAACACACTCACTCACACCAATGATACGTCAACAATGTGGGGGTTGGGGTTCAGTAAATGTTAAATCACCAGTCAGTAATACCCCGCCTCACCTAAAATCACCTGTCATCCTACTAACCACACCCAGGAAGTTATATAACCCCACCCTTCTGTCTGCCAAGCCCTTTCCCTCCAAACCACTGAGAACAAAGAGAACAGAGAACCACTGTGAGTTAAAGAATGGACTTTTCAAACCTTAGGTTATTTTACTTGGTTAATATTATATCAGTTATTTGGTTAGCCTTTTATTGTTGCATGGCCTTTGATT
>NW_019445124.1:0-2144 GCF_002814215.2 Seriola lalandi dorsalis
AAATGTTTTTTTTGCCTAAATCACCCCCTCATGATGCTGGCCACCTCTGGTAAAATCGCCTGAATCCTCAGTTGAGGGGAACATGCAATTCTACCCCCGGTTGTATAATGGCCTATGTCAAAAGTGTGACTCTTTTGTTGAGTTTTTTGTGTTTCCTGAAAAACCTGAAAAAATGACTTAGGCCATTATTTTAAGAGGGTGTCGATATTTAAACGCCCTATTAGCGTTGTACTGCTGTTCTACCATTGACCAACACCCAGATGTAAAGAACACTAAGTACTATTTGTGACATTTCTGGTCTGTCAAACGGGCCTGATGATTAGCTTCTTTGCAGCAGCAAATGAATCTCCTCTTTTATAAACTTGGGAAAATTAGTGGCTAAACTGCTGTTGCTATAATGGCAATCCTAGCAACGGCCAAGTTGAATACTGCTTGTTCATTAACAGCTTCATAAATCTAAAATAGGAAGAAAAAAAATCAGATTGGTAAAAGCACATACTGTACTGGCTGTCATTATATCAATATTGTAAATGAAGAAGTTGTGTTGAGCCATCTGTAGTCTGAATGAATGGGAGCTGTTGGCTTCTTGTCTCTTCACTCTCACTTTCGTCTCCCTTTAGCTCACCATGTATTCACATGTATTCGCTGTCTACAGAGTGAGTGAGCTGGGGTTTTTAGGGAGTTTCTAACAGTTGAAATGGTTCAGTCAGCCTCTAAATCTGCATTAAAATTAAGTAGTGAGAGTCCGACTTAATGAGCAATAAAAGAAAGTAAACAGATGGGGGAAAATGTTGGCCTCAGCATGAGAGGGAGAGAGAAGAGGAGTGGGTCAGTGGGGTTGGCTGGTGACGGCTGCAGGGGAGAACGGTGTTTGTTTGGTGGTGAGCTGATTAAATCACACTCTCACAGCAACACCCTGCCTATCACTGGCTCTGCCTGCTGTGGCAGGATGGTTGCTGTGCTACACTAGCTGCCTCTGTTTTCAGGCCGCAGAGAGTAGTGGAGGTCACACAGTAATCCTGCTTGGCTCAGTGCAGTGCACTAATACATAGAAAGTTGAAAACAAAAACACAGGCACATTTACAAACAGACAAGGGCGCATGTATAGATAAAGGTTTATGCCAGCAGAGACTGCGAATGAGCAAACCCTCTTGCACCTATGGTCACACACTAAAGCATGCGAATTTCATTTTCCTCTGGCTCTTTTTCTTTAAGGCACCATATTAGAGTGTGGGCACTGAGCCCATATTGGGAGGAAGAAGAAGGAACAGCTTTGTTGTCGTCGTAATGTTGGTAGCAACTTTGTTTTCTGTTTTGTTACTATTTCAGCTAACAAGGCTAATTTCTATTGCTCTTAGTACGAAATGTAGCTTGCTGTCTAAAGGATAAACATTCTTTCTCTATTTTTTGTATGTAATGAATATTAGCCTGTGCATTTCATTCGGTAGTCTATAGTTGTCTCTCTTTTGGTGGAGGAAGCCTACCCATTGCTTACGCCCTGAGGACAGCTGCTATATTTCCTGCCTTTCATCTGCAAGGCCTTTGATTGTACATTGTCGTCACAGTCTGTGTGTGAGGGAGAGAAAGCGAAAGAAAGGTTACTGCCTCAGAGTTCCTCATCTCTGAACAAAGATGTGCTCTTAAACAAGTTACTCTGTGTGAAGGTTACAGTGTTTATTCTGCCATTTAAAACAAGCAAATTTATAAATGGTCATAATCCAATCCCAATGTACATCATCTCTCAAGCAAAGACTAATTGCTGTCAGCATAAAGTTCATCTAATGTAGGTATGCAGCAAGGCATTTCGCCTCTCTGAGACAGGGCTCAGAGAGTATTCATCAGTGGTAGGATATGGCATAAGAATTTGCCTTGCCTCTATTTGTAGCCTCAGTCAATTGAATATAATGGATATATTTATGATGTGTGGATAGATTTTGCAGTATACACTCTGGGGGTTACTATATGTCAACATACACACTACATAGTCCAGCCCGAGTAGACAGGAAGCTATGCTGCGTGATAGATTGCTTAACTAAATGATATTCTTTCTCTAATAGAAACACTACATCATAAACCTGTAACCTTGCCTTGTTACAATCATTTGTACAGGTAATCTGGTGTTAGTGTGTTCCAGGGCTCTTGAC
>NW_019445125.1:0-2434 GCF_002814215.2 Seriola lalandi dorsalis
ACTGCAATTACGGCTGTACGCCACTACGGCAATGTAGTGGCGCTGTATCGTAATCTGTGCATCAGGCAGAGCCATCTGAAATTGCCAAAGGAGAGGAATACGAATGCGCTGGATTTTCTGCCTGCGGAAGGAGGTGGCGACCTGATTTTGCGGCTCTTCAAACAGGTGAATGCCACTGGTCACCTGCCACCTGGCCACCCATCCTGTATAATATGGGATCATCCCGTTCATGTTATGTCCTCAAAGTGCTGTGAATAATGTAATATCAAGTAAAAACAAACCAGTTGCCAGTATTGTAGTGTGTCTCTTTGTGGTAGTGTAGTGTGTCTTTGTTTTAGTGTGTCTTTGTGGTAGTTTAGTGTGTCTTTGTTGCACTGTCTCTTTGTGGTAGTTTAGTGTGTCTTTGTTGTAGTGTCTCTTTGTGGTAGTGTAGTGTGTCTTTGTGGTTGTGTGTCTTAGTTGTAGTATCTCTTTGTGGTAGTATAGTGTGACTTTGTTTTAGTGTGTCTTTGTGGTAGTGTAATGTGTCTTTGTTGTAGTGTGTCTTTGTGGTAGTGTAGTGTGTCTTTGTTGTAGTGTCTCTTTGTGGTAGTGTAGTGTGTCTTTGTTGTAGTGTGTCTTTGTGGTAGTGTGTCTTTGTTGTCATTTAGTGTCTCTTTGTGGTAGTGTAGTGTGTCTTTGTAGTGTCTCTTTGTGGTAGTGTAATGTGTCTTTGCTGTAGTGTCTCTTTGTGGTAATGTAGTGTGTCTTTGTTGTAGTGTAGTGTCTCTTTGTGGTAGTGTAGTGTGTCTTTGTTGTAGTGTCTCTTTGTTGTAGTCTAGTGTCTCTTTGTGGTATTCAGTGTCAACAATGCAAATTTTATTATGAATATCTGAACACTGAACAAGATAGATAACTGCTCTGTAGTTGTTCAATTCTTCAAGGAGGGGGTTCTGAGGTCTGCCTTGTATTCATTTACAAAAAAAAAGCTCTCAGATGGGAGCTGTTCACTTAATAGTAGGGTTGTCAAAAAAATCAATACCCAGATACTAATCGCTACTAAAAATTAGTATCGGATTAGACACTCATTTGCAACAGCATCGATACAACAGTTCTGTCTTCACCTCCTCCAGTTGACACAACTTCATACAGCAGCACTGCAGACAGACAGGCACACAGCCCCTCCCCCCACTAGCAGCTGAACACATCAACGCTAGTTGACGTTCACAACACTGAGCTGGTGTCGTCAGCATAAATCTAAATTAACATGGCGAGTGCTGCTGCTGAAGGAACTTTGCAACCTGTTTGAGTTGAAAATGAAAAAAGCAAAAGTGCCGTTTGGAATTATTTTGTATTACTATTTTACCTGGCCGGCGGCACACGTTAACGTTAGCTGTTTAACTATTAGCAATTACCCGATAGCCACATTAACCATCTTTTAAGTTATCATTAAGCTAGCGGCTATGGCTAATAATTAAACGACTAACGTTAATGTGGGAGCTAGGCAGTAAACGTTATCAGTCCTGCTCATCTGTAATGTTAATAGACAGTGTTAATTTAACAGGATAACACAATTATTTGTGTCTGAAAAGTGTTATATTTCTCTTAAAGTCCCAGACTGAAGCTGAGAAAAGTCGACCAGCAACTCGACAGAAACAGCGGCAGCCTCCCAACTCTGTTTGATCAGCAACGAAAACATGGTGCCAAGTCACCAGAAGCACAGACAATAAACAGGGCTGTAGCTGAATATATTTGCATGTCATATTTATACATTTTTTCACTACCCCAGACAACCTAAAAATGGTGTTGTCATTGATGTTATTGTTTGTATTGTTACAATCTTTATTAAAAGAAAGGGTTAGGGTCATTTTTTCTCCCCATGCTATCGAGTATTGAGTATTTTTCTGGGTATCGGTATCGAGTTTCAAATTGTAGTATTGTGACAACCCTACTTTAAAGACCGGCTCGTTTGCGACCGACACATCACTAATATGTACCTTCACTGCTCTGCTGACTGGGAAGCACTTGTTGACTGGTGTCGTAGAGCGTCACTCACATGACTCTCCTGATACAGTATTTTATTCCGTGCTGCGTCAACAAATGTTTCAGCATGTTCCTGGAAACCTTGTTTGAAATCTTAGTGCCCCAGACATTGCACGTTGCGCTGTCATTTTGTGTGAAATTAAGCCACACTTTCTCAATTCCTTTGTTGTCTTCTGTGCTGACTGCCTCTCGCGTAAGCGTGATGTCATTGTTTTGCAAGGCACGCAGAACTAAGTGGAAGGAACGATAAGAGAATTGTTATGCATAAAGGCAAATTATGTCGATGGATCGAACCAGTTAGAACTGGTTCTCGATTCCCATCCCTAATCTTTGTTGTAGTGTAGTATCTCTTTGTTGTAGTGGATTGTCTCTTTGTTGTAATGTATCTTTGTGGTAGTGTATCTTTGTCATA
>NW_019445126.1:0-2077 GCF_002814215.2 Seriola lalandi dorsalis
GGATTTTTGACTTGATCAGACAATACAAGCAACTAGTAGCAATTTGAATGTGTTTCCTGTTTTTTTTCTTCTTGCTTTTAGTAACATTTAAAGAAAATACATTACAGTTCTTCTGCAATGGAATAATACCACCTTACTCAAATTTTTTCTGTTAATTATTTGAAACATGATGTTAAAACAAATGAGCTCAATATAAATTAAAAACGCCTAATTCTGGTCTTAAAACTAGATTTTGACAAAGAGGACCCTTCATAGGTTATGTTGCACTTAAGTGTTGCTAATCTCTGACAAATTTGCGAAATTTGATTAAATGGAGTAAATCCGGGGAGCCCCTGGGTAGTTGCCTGGTTGGTAATCCAGCTTTGGTCTGGAGTCAGAGAATGATGGTCTCACTTCCAACATCAAACTTGGAGTGATTTAACAATTTGCTGCTTTGAATTAATCCCTGTGGGAAAACTCTGTATTTGGCCCTTGCCAACTATTTAGGAACACAGCAGCCATAGTGCAGGGCCCAACCAAATCCAGTTCTGGGGCAACTATTTCATGGGGTCAAGGGCAGTAATACAAAAACATCATGTTACCATTCATTCACTTTGGATAATTGGCAAAAAATCTAATTTCAAAGACCATAACTTTCCCACCAGAGATTAAAGAAGTGACAGAGGCATTATTTACCCTGTTTCTAAATGGGAATTTGACTCTCTTCTCACATTTCTTGGAAGAAGGGTAAATAGATATATTTTATGTATCACCTACATTATGCGAGTAGCGTTTGGGCTCTGAAAAAATATGACAAGTGTTCAAAATGCATTAAAAATCCATTTTATGATCCAAAATGTGGCCATTAAATTGTCAAAAGAATAGTTTAATTTCAAATTTAAGTAAAATTATTCTGTTTTCACAGGGAACCCATAATTAAACTTTATTTTACCATTGTATGAATTGTACATCACTAGGCTAAGGAATCTCTTAACACAATCAGTTAAACTCTGTCGCCATCAGGTGGATCTTATACTGTAACTACAACAGGAGCTGTACCCAGTCTCCAGTTGGACTCTACTGTTGGCCATGGTTATCATTTTGTAGTTGTGCTTAATTAAATACTCTACTTGAAGCATGAACAGATTATGATGCAGGTCCCTGGGCACAGCCATTTAAATGGTCCCTCATGAACAAGACACCCAGGCTGAGAGAGACAAAATGATTACAGACCAGTTGTGACATTTGTGGTCATTGTGAGTCTTTTATGGCTATTTTGCGTCTCTTTGTGGTGAATTGTTTCGTGTCTTGTCCAGTAGCTCATAATTGGTATGCTGGAGTGGAAAACAAACTCACCTTTATTAAGGTTTCTGTTGTCATTCAATGAGGAAAAACTATAATGAAGTAATGTAATAATATAACATTGATTAAAGTGGATCAAACATAGCTAATCTTTAATGTTTAATGAGGAATCCACAATGAATTATTTTAATCACAAAGTATAAGAATACAATAATTACAATTTTTTTCCTAAACTTCACTTTTGTTTCTCAGCACTGTGCCCTCATGTATTTATAAAATACTTATGGTGGGCCTATAATTTATTTCTCCTTTCCTCCTATTTCTCCTGTCCAAAGTGTAACTGCCTTGTTTCCCATAGTCTTGTTTCTTCTCCTTTAGGCTACCCACACCTACATACCAGTGTACTGTATGGAGATCAGTGAAGCTGAAAGGTTATGTAACAGGTTTCAGCTCACGTTCTTGTCACGTTCAGGAAGGATCTCGTCCAACACTAATCTATCCACAGAGAAAATACAATAAACATATTAATTACGGATTTGGATATTGGTTGCAACCTTTTTTTATGCGACTTGCTGGTAATATAGGCTAGGCCTAATGCAAAGAACAATTCATAACTTTTTGTGCTCAATTAAACACGCTAACCGTTGATATTAAAGATCCTGGACGTATGTATGTGTAATAAGAGAAAAAAAAATTAAAAACATAAACTTATAAAAAATAATAATATGAATTAATGCGCATAGGGTGTAAATAATAGAAAATAAAAACTAGAATGAATGAATGAATGAATGAATAA
>NW_019445127.1:0-2120 GCF_002814215.2 Seriola lalandi dorsalis
CTTTCCTGATATCTCTGCTGAGCTGTGTGGCTGCTTCACGTCAGTCAAACAACAATATGAATGTCTCCGCATCTGTTGGAATCTAACCAAACTTTTTTTTGTTTGTTTTGATTTTGAAACATTAACCTAATATTCAAATTACCATTAGAACCAGCACATTAGGTGCAGTTACGATAGATAAAACACTAAAATGTCATTTTATTGTATCATCATTTTAGCTTCATAATGCATGGCATTTATTTCATTTATTTACTTAATCATAGCTGCGATGGAGACACTGCGTGGTGAATGGAATTGTGTGAGTGAGGCACTGCTGCAACAGAAGTTAAAGCAATGATCTGATTGAGGTTTCTATCAGTCAGCACATTTTAAGGTAGAAAATTGAGCTCCCTGTCTCCAACTTAAAGAAAGTTTAGGTTAGGTTCAGTATATAGGCTCCATGCTTCCACATTTCAATAGTTATTCTCAGTGTTAAAGAATCAAAGAATGTTTTTGTGCCTGGCTGCTCCGTGTGGACGTCAGAGTCTATTATAACAATACCTGATGTGATACTGTCCCTGTTTTTCCAGCACATGACTGCGGGCAGACATTTGAGAAAACAATAGAAAGACACTGAGTGAAAAAGATGAGACACTGGAAGAGGAGCAAGAGAAACAGGGGACAGCATAAGAGAGCAAATGAGGACATGGTTTCCTTGTGTTGCAGATTTTGTTTTTTTGGCCATTTGTATGCCTTTATATGATAGGACAGTGAAGATAAACAGCAAACAGAGAGCAGGGGAAAGAGTCAAGAAACACACCTTGTGCTATTGCTCTCATGAACTGTCTGGTAATTGCACTGCAACGCTTTCACACATTATATATTAGTAAGATTCAAGTTCATTGTGAGTAGTATCAGCAGATAAGATCACTGAGCATAAACAAACTACAACATGTCCAAATCCACTAGCATCCTCTGATATTTACAGCCACAAGCACAACTGAGTTGTAAAATTGTGGGAGTCCCAGTCTGGTTGAGAAATCCTCAGATCTTGCAGCAAATACCAAGAACTCACAGCAGCGGCAGTGACAACAGCACAGACTGGGGCAGTGAAGCTTTTGCCTGAAGTTATGTGGCATCTGTGTGAAATACAACAGACGTGAGAAGGTGTTCATCTCCAACACTATCGCTTACTTTGTTTATTCTCTCTCCTTATGTGGAGAAAGCATCAGGGCGCTGTGCAGTGCAAATGCATCCACTTACAATAGAATTAGCTGATGGTATTTGGCTTAATTCATTCAGTTAACTGAACGCGTCCCCTGATGTCTCTTGATGTGCAGCACCTGGATTGTCATTGCTCATGTATGTTGATGTATGTTAATGAAATTGAGACATTTAGGAATAATGTCTCAGAGTTCTGACAAATATCTAATAGCTAATGAGCAAAAGAAATGATTTAGGTGACGTTCTTACTCCAGTGAATGGGAAGGCAGAGCTCTCCCGAAAACAAGTAAAGGAGGGCTTTAACCACAAGCTTCTGTTGGCTGGGAAAGTGCTTGATTAAAATAGATTATTTATATTTTAAGTATTATTCTGTTAAATATAAATCACCTGCGAACACCATAATACACGGACAGGCAAAGTGTATCTCAAGCTCAGGCAATGGTTGGAGAGCCGCATACACTGGTTGTTACAGTCAGAAACTTTCGACTTCTGCCTCTCAACTGTCCCTCTTGCATCCACGTAACAATCAGCAAGCCAAGTAATTCACAAAACGCTTCTGCTAACATTGGTAGAGATGAAAAGAAATCAGGATACTAAGGGTTAATATGGTGGAGGAGGGGCCAGACTCTCCAGAATCTACCACCTGAGGCATCCTGTTGTCACCCCTGTTGCCCCTGACTGGGACAGAGTGTGAGCATCATTTGGCCAGACCCCCCCCCCCGGCTCTAACGTGGACATGGGCTAGCTGCAGGCGCTCAGGAGGTTAATAATAGTTTAATAATGAATCAAAGATGTAAAAGGTTAAAATTTAAGTTGGTCTGTATCTTCTAAAACAGTTATGGACGAATAAGTGTCTTCCGAGCACAAACACAATATAACACAAAGGCCTTAATGTTTTAGCGTGGATATATTATATA
>NW_019445128.1:0-2028 GCF_002814215.2 Seriola lalandi dorsalis
CCCCAGGTATATGCAAATACAGTTGTCCATCCTTTGTCTTTCACTGTATAACTGTCCCCCTGCCCTACACTCGGGGTCAGTCTACTGCCTCAGACCCGCTCTGTATCAGCTGGCTCACCGTATCCTGGGGTACCATTAAACTTACTTCTCTACAGCAAACTTCAAACTAAGGACTTGAGTGAATTTTCTTCAACAATAGCCAATCCTAATAAGTATTGGGGCCAATCCAGGTGAAGATTAATGGATTTTTTTTTAATTAACGGATTTTTTAAAAATCAGAATCTTTCTTTTCTGAACTTTTCTGTGTTTTGTGTTCACTCTTAGCTCACTCTCCTTCACCACAGTTAGTGAGAATTTCACTGCATGTGTGAGTGAAAATTAGTGTGACTGTGAAAAATTGTTTGGTTGCACAAGTAGGTGACTGTTGCTGAGGTTGGGGAAAACTGCACTGATTTGCTAAATTCTGATGCTAATTATCACCAGCAATTTTCAAGTAGCTGCTTCTTCAACCATCACTGTCACCACCAACAGTACTCTGGCAGCAGGTCACATGCTGGTGCCAAAATCAGATGGAGTAGAGGCTTGGGGACTGATTGTCGTCGTCATTGTGTCTTTCGTAGTCTTAATTTAATGTCCTGGGTGTTTTGTATCTGTTAAATAAGCTCTATGGACTTTGTTGTGGTCTCTTGTGAGTCTGATTTGGGTCACTGTCGTGTGCACCTTAGGGCCACCCAAAGGTTGGGGCATAACAGTCATAAAAGAATAGAATATTTAGTTGTGGTCATTAATGTTGTCAGACAACTGACCTTTAAGACCAAAACGTAGCCACTGCTAATTTGTTGGATTAAACTATCAATATATAAGACTTTGATACACACAAAATGTAATTCTCCAAAAGCTCATTTTCATTTGGAAAACAACTTTTAAAGTCTCTGTCAGTTTGAGCTTTCAGGCACTAGGAGCCTCATTACCCCAATACTGTTATTACAGTGGCAGAAGCATCTGGAAATGCATCAAGATCCTCTATGAATTCACAGGCTGAATAGAGTTTTAGAGAATAAAAGGAATCAGAAATGAAGATAAATTCACTAGCCACAGTTGAAATGTACCAGGATTTGTTTGGCGGCTGCATTGAATTTCATGTCCTTGTCTCTCTCCACAAAGGCTAGTTCGTCTATTTCTGGTGAGTCTGCATGACAAGATGAGCTATCCTGTGTTTTGATGAGCCTGGATCCCATGTGTGAGATAGAATTTTACTTCATCAAGACTCGAGCTGAAAAAGGTTCAAGAGCCCATCATCCAGAGCGTCAAGTGTGGGTTAGTGGTTTATTCTGACTGAAAGCTTTAGGATACCGCTGCTTTCCAGCAGGAAAACAAGAGGCATTCTGTCAAACCAGACAGGAATCAGAGCACTCAAGATGCAATGGATTGTGTGTGTTTGTGTGTACAGGCACTTTTTCTCCCCCCTCTTTCTTTCAATCAAATAACAGAGCCTCAAGAGTGAGCATGAGCACCCATGCATGTAACAGTAACCTAGCACTCACTCTTGAGAAGGCTGAGCAAGCGTTGCAGCTGTCCCTCCATCAAACTCCTGTTTTTCATGGAGGGACAGTTTGTATTGAGCATTTTGAGCTCAGGGGACAAGCAGACTAACAGTTTCTGTCTGAGGGGTGGATGCAGGATTTGTGCAATAGCTTGTACAATAGCCGCACTCTTATCTCTCGACCCGTCCAGTTATAGAGAAGGCTGTTGTGGGATTGTTGTTCTTAAAAGTCTCAGTGGCTGTAAAACAACTGTAGAATTAGAGGCAAGACAGGAGGCCAGAGGAGAGTGAGAAGATGGATAACAGGAAGGTAAAAGGAGTGAAAGGAAAGGGTAAATAAAGCCCCTGGAGAAAGAAAACTTGCAATAAAACCCGGTGTCTGCTTTCCTGTTCACAGCAGTTTGTGGAGTTGTGAAAGAGTTTTTAGCAGCAAGTTTCCCCAGCAACCTTTTCAATTAACAGCGACCAGTTTTTCAGCATTTTCT
>NW_019445129.1:0-2033 GCF_002814215.2 Seriola lalandi dorsalis
GTTAGTTATCACTGCTCATTAGTCTGTACAGCTAAATTAATAGTTATCATAGGACATGTTAAGCTTAGGGAGCTATTCACTGGGTCCATTTTCTGTAGCACAAGCTTTGTGTTTATCTTAAATTGACTGACTGGAACATTTTCCTTTAGCAAAAAGAAAATCACAATAAAAAGTGTTTGTGTCACTAGTGCACAAACACAGGGATTCAAGAGAGGGTCAGACTGATTTGATCTGGTTACTGGTTATGATTCATTATCTCGTATATTGTGTGGCTAATAACCTATAAAAAATCCTTACAGGAATTTACTCTACGGGCTATTTTTGTAATTATCAATTGTCTCACCATTTCCAGGTGTCCAAAAATACAAAAATCAATTGTCTTCAATTGACTATTGAGCATCTCTAAAAATACCTGTATTGGTTTCGGGCCAAGGGAGGATGCCTCTGATTTACTAGCATTTCCCTTATGGTATGAGGCTGAATTGGAGTAGTCCTGTAATTAAGGAAGATCTGTCATTAGAGTTGTCACTGTGCCCACACTGTATCACAGCACCACAGTTATGTAATTGTGTACCAAATCATAGCAAACCCAGACTGAGTTCCCTTGGAGGAGATTCATCATGTGGGAGTCTGAGTAGATCTATTTGGGAAATCTTTTATTGTGAAAAGGCTTGGGATTCCCTTGTGTAATGCGCAGAAAATGGTTCTCAAACTGGGGTCCAAGGCACAGGGGTCACTGGGGTCCAGGGAGTCCCAGCAAAATTAGGGTGAAGATTTCCCAGTCAGCAGGTGGGTATACGACTGTTACTTCCTCCACAGCTGCAGCAAAAATCCTCCTAGGTCGGGCTCCCCGAGGAAGGAAAATATGCAGAGCAGAGGTTTAGCTTGTGTCTATGTTGGGGGGTCTGCGACATAACAAGTTTCAGAGCCCATGCCACCGTACCAGCGCTGTCCGCCCCCGACATTAACCCTGCTATTTCGAGAAACTTCCAGCCCACTTTTCCACGTCACTTGAAGGAATCTTTAAAGCGTCCGTCGCCTGTATAAAATGTCTCAGTACTCGACAGCCTGCAACATGAACGGCATGAAGACACAGTCACCGATACTGACAATGGCAAATAATGACAACGACCCTCTCCCCCTCGGCTGGGAAGTGAAAATTGACCCTCAGACGGGATGGCCCTTTTTTGTGGATCACAACAACCGCACGACAACCTGGAATGACCCGAGACACGACACGAAAAAGGTAAAAGAGCGGCGGGATAAAGTTGGTTTGTCAACGTTAACAGCTGACGGTCGTTCAACTCTTTAACGGCTATTTTTGTATCTTGCTACGTGTGTTGCTGAGCGTGTTTTGGTTTGATACGCTGTTAAAGCAGCAAAAGCGTTGAGCTACATCACTGTTATATATTAATCATGTTGACTATAGGCCTTGTTTGGCACCGTCACCTCCCCCTCACAGACAGCTCATAAGCCTATTATAAAGGGTGATCAACCCCGTTATGTTCCCGTGTCATGATCTAATACTATTATTACTCGATGACTCACTCTGCAGTATGTAAAGGCTACCCATGATGAGCTTCCAGTATTTTAATAACGTGTCTTTCGTGGTGGAAAACACTGCGACGTCCAGCTCATATTAAACTTTTTCCCTTACATGGATTGAGGCTGGTCCCGCTCACATTGGCCTGTGGAGTATACTGCATGACAGAGGCTGCTGGCTGCCCTGCCTATCATATTCAGCTCTATTTAATACACGTTGTGAAAACAGGAAAGGTCTGCAGAGAAAACTCGTGGGCTAAGAGTGAGCTTCACAGGCTGCCAGTTGGTAATCTTTAGTCTGGGAGAGAGACACTGTTGTCCAAAGTTAGGGTCCCAACGAAACTGCTAGAAAGACACAGCTGTCAGGGGATAAAATTGGTGCAATGGTGCTGGCAGTGTGCGGTGTCCCATACTGAAATGGCAGAGGGCAAAAGGTCGTTCACAGCTATTTCATAAGTTTTGTGCCACTGGCTTACATGTAAATGCAGTTT